>NC_073272.2:26727500-26785000 GCF_029289425.2 Pan paniscus | reverse complement strand
ATAGGCAGTAAATACAGTCCAGTGTACACGGTCATTTACCACAGGTGGGAGAAGAAAAAAGCCCTCAGGGTGTAGCAAATATGCAAATAGGCACCTGAAGGAATGGCTTTTACATTTCTTGGGCCAAAGGCTGTACCATCAGCTAAGCTGTTGTTCTTTTGGGGATAAAGTCAAAAGAACATAGGCCATGGCTTGGTTGCTTCTTAATCCTCTGGATATCTTCCCTTCTCACTAGCCTCTTGTTCTCACAGCCTCCGCTGCGGTGTTAGGGACAGTTTTGACTAATATAAACAGCTGGAACTAAAGCGAGGCCACAGTTGGATGGTGAAGGTAACAGCTGTGCTATAAACAGGTCTTCTTGGTGGGGCCCTTACCATTCCAGGTCACCATCACATTCTGGATAGAGTGTAGAAAAGAGGTCGTGCCTTCCTAAATCCTGACATGAAGGCAAGATTCTCGTAACACCCTTTCCCTTCTGCACACTGGGGAAGGATAAAGTTACAACGATTCCAGGGGCACTCAGCCTTTCTTGGGTTCCGTATTTGTTTGCGGGTAGGGAACATTCCCTTCCTGCTTGGGTATCATGGATCCACAGATGCCATACCTCAAGATGGTGAGTTACATACCTTGTGGAGAAAAAGATGAACATTTTTGATTAAGCCAAATCAGTATTCTGGCAAAATAATAATGAAATATATGACTATACATTTAGTGTAAGCGGATCAGTAAACAAGTATCTGTGGATAACCTGCTACATGCAAGGCACTGTCAAACAGGTTATGAGAAACAGAAGCTTAAATAAGCATTGCACTTTAAAGGGTTTATTAGTGGACCATTGCTGTGTAACAAATCACCCCATGATTTGATGGCTAAACATAACACACAATACATACATTTCTCGGTTTCTGTGGGACAGGAATCCAAGCATGGCTGAGCTGGGCATCTCTGGCTCAAGGTTTCTCACAAGGCTACAATCAAGGTGTCAGTCCCACTGTCTCCTGAGTGCTCAACGGGGCAAGGATCATTTCCAAGTTCTCTTCATGTGGACTGCTATTCCTCTTAGGTTGCTGAACTGAGGCCCCAGTTCCTCATCACATGGGCTTCCCCAACTCACAATATGGCAGCTGGTTTCCCTCAGAGTGAGTGAGTGAGATAGTGAGAGTGCTCAAGACAGAAGTCAACATCTTTTGTACCCTAATCTCAGTAGTGACATTTCATTGCTTTTGCTGTATTCCTTTTTAAGAAGAGAGTCACTTGGTCCAGGCCATACCCAAGGGAAGAGGACCACTGCACAAATAATGGTCACTGGGTGCCATCTTAGAAGCTGCCTATCAGAGAGGGCCAATGCTCTGGAGAACTGGTGGAAATACAGGGGAACTCAGTAACTTAGTGTGGAGCACCTAAGAGTGGGGGAGAAATTTAAGGACTTAAGAAATCTGAGAAAGCAGAGTGATAATAAAGTCAAAGGCAGACTTTTAAAGTGACTATATATAAACATACATACATACATATATATGTATATATGTTAACAGACAGGGTCTCACTCTGTCAGGCTGGAGTGCAGTGGCATGATCATACTCCTGGGCTCCAATAATCCTCTCACCTCAGACTCCCACGTAGCTGGAAGTATAGGTATGTACTACCATACCTGGCTAATTTTTACATTTTTATGTGGAGATGGGGTCTTGCTGTGTTGCCCAGGCTTGTCTTAAACTCCTGGCATCTCACAGTGCTGAGATTACAGGTGTGAGCTACCGGTCACCTGACTATATATATATATTTAAAGAGACAAAGTCTTACTCTTGCTCTGTTGTCCAGGCTGGAGTGCAGTGGTCATAGCTCATTGCAGCTTTGAACTCACATATCTTGAAATCTTAACTGGTTGATCACTAACATAGCCACTGTCCCTCTTTTCAACTCTTCTTACCAACCAAAGACTCAAGGATTGCCCAGTGGAGGTAATGGGTGGCAGTGCTCCACCCTACTTAGCTATTTTAATACTGGCATCCCTTCTCCACCCTGATTAATGTCATGGCTCTGAGGAAACTGTCATAAAGAAGGAACCCTTTCTTTTTTTTTTTGAGATGGAGTTTCGCTCTTGTTGCACAGGCTGGAGGGCAATGGCGCGATCTCGGCTCACTGCAACCTCTGCCTCCCGGGTTCAAGCGATTCTCCTGCCTCAGCCTCCTGAGTAGCTAGGATTACAGGCAAGTGCCACCACGTCTAGCTAATTTTTGTATTTTTAGTACAGACGGGGTTTCTCCATGTTGGTCAGGCTGGTCTTGAACTCCTGACCTCAGGTGATCTGCCCACCTCAGTCTCTCAAAGTGCTGGGATTACAGGCATGAGCCACCACGCCTGGCTGGAAGGAACCCTTTCTTAGAGAAAAGACTGGATGCTTTTGTGACAGTGGGTGGCCAAAGTGAAGCCACTGATAAATACAGATTGAATATCCCTTATCTGAAATGCTTGGGACCAGAAGTGTTTTGGATTTTGAAATATCTGCACCACACTCACCAGTTGAACATCCGAAAATCTGAACTCTGAAATGCTCCAATGAGCATTTCCTTTGAGCGTCATGCTGATGCTCAAAAAGTCTTGGATTTTGGAGCACTTCGGATTTCCAGATTTAGGATATTCAACCTGTACAAGGATATTCAACTGAATTTAAATTCTCTCCAGAGGGTTTAGTGAAAAATGGAGAAGACTGAACTAAAAACAATGGAAAGTGGCTTTCTCTAGAAAGAGATAGTCCCTTTAGGCCTACACTGTACAAGAGTGGCCAGGTACTGACTCCAATGGCTGACTTCCAAATGGGGGGTTATTAGAATATTTGGTATTTTATGTTTCATGATTTCATTATTATGGAGTAAGGGTTAGCAACTATGGCCTGAAGGCCAAATCTAGGCTTCCACTTGTTTTTGTTAATAAAGTTTTATTGGAACACAGCCATGCCCATTTGTTTCTGTGTTATCTATGGCTACGGTGGAGAAGTTGAATAGCTGCAAAGGAGACTGGTCCTCAAAGCTGAAACTACTATCTGACTCTTCATAGAAAAAGTGTGCCAACTCCTGGTATAGAGGGTTCAAAAAATACATATCTTATTTCATCCTAACAACAGTCCCATAAGTTAAACAGAAGAGACACCATAGCCATGAGGAAACCGGACCAAAGAGGCTTTTCACAACGCCACAAATTTAATTCATGCTCTTTCCTCTAAACTCTCTTTGTAAAGGGACACACACACACAAAACTCCTACTCTCCAGCCTGCATGATTTATCTTAAAAAGTGCAGGCCGGGCGCGGTGGCTCACGCCTGTAATCCCAGCACTTTGGGAGGCCGAGGCGGGCGGATCATGAGGTCAGGAGATCGAGACCATCCTGGCTAACACAGTGAAACCCCGTCTCTACTAAAAATACAAAAACATTAGCCGGGCGTAGTGGCGGGCGCCTGTAGTCCCAGCTCCTCGGGACGCTGAGGCAGGAGAATGGCGTGAACCCGGGAGGCGGAGCTTGCAGTGAGCCGAGATCGCGCCACTGCACTCCAGCCTGGGCGACAGAGCAAGACTCCATCTCAAAAAAAAAAAAAAAAAAAAAAAAAAAAGTGCAAAAGGTCTCCTCAGCATTCTTATATAAAATTTTCCATCTTTGGCCCAAGCAACTGCAAGTCTTTAGAATTTTTGCCAGTATTGATGCAGGATGCTGGAATAAACACACACTTTTTTTTTTCCGGTGTAAAATGTTGATGGTAGGTCATGTAAGGCAAAATGTTCCCCTCTACATGTGTTTACATTTAATAAAAATCTGAATCCTTATTTCAGTTTGTTCCTTGGCTCTTCTTAGATGAAGGTTCAATGATAGTAGAGAAGATGAAATGAGCATATTAGGGAATGTTGTATTGCACATCTCAGATTCTTCTCAAATAAATGCATAACCTTGTGGTAAAACTGAAACTCGCCATCCTCATTTCTGTATGTTTAATATGCACAGTTTCAGCTACCAAGGAAGAATCCCCACACTGCTCAGCATTTTAACTACCATAATCCTCAATGTATACTTTTTAATGCTTAGTCCAAAGCTAATTACAAAATGGGTCTTATTGATTTGCAAATTGTTGCTATCCATTTAAAGCTATGTCACATTTATGACTCAATGATTAAAAGGGAAAGCGGTGTGTCTCTTACACTCAATGATTTAAAGGGAAAGCAGTGTGTCTCTTACACAGTACAGTTCTTGATTAAGTCACTGAATTCTCTGAAGCCTCTGGCCTTGTTAAGCAGCCTCTAGGTCCTCATTTTGCAGACGGAAGCAGGGAGTTTTGGGGAAGGCAGGTAGTAGAGGACACGACAGAATGACTAAACCACAATTCCACAGAAGAGGCAAATGGTGCTTAGAGAGGTCTAACTGCTATAGGCCATCCCACCATGCACAGCAGTCTCCCTCCCATATTAAGACAGGACGATCTACACAATGGATTCATCTAGATGGCACTAGCAAATGGGATGGTTACTGATATTGACTGCATCATTATCAGAGCCTTTTTTTGCAAGCTTTAGCAAAAATTAAAATGCTCTTAAACTGTAAACTGAAGGAAAATATGGATCTAAAATATGCTTGGCAATAAGCCCAGAAAACCAATAGGATACCTGGGAAAGAACTCTGAATTAACATAAGGCTAAGAACGTGGAGACTCTTAACAATACTGATTGATGGGCCATTAACCTATCCTCATCTCTACCACCAAATGACCATATCTTTCACTGGCAAATAAATTGCGTTTGGGCTTCTCTACTTGTTTATTCGACAAATATTTATTAAGTACTGACTGGGTGTCATGTACAATTTGGGATAGGGTAGAGATGAAGAAAGGATTCCAAAATGCCTTAGCACGCCTGCTGTATTTCAGGAGCACAGTTTGGCATTCTAGCTGGAGAGGAAAACATACAAATAAGTAAATACACTACAATTCGATGTACCCATAGAAACATGAATTATTAATTCATTCAGCAAATATTTACTGAGTGCCTACTACGTGCCAGATACTATTCTAAGCCCTGGGACATAGGAATGGACAAAACAGACAAAAGTGCCTGCCTTCATTAGGATCAGAATCTGATAATACTAGAGATATGATTAACATAAACGAGAAAAATCCATTAGAGACAACATAAAGATAAATGAACACATACTCTTTAGAAGAAAGGCAGCCCAGAAGTCTGAGTTGCTTTTATTATTAATGCAATACAGTTAAAAGATCACAACTCAATTATTTTGAGCACAGATTATAGCTTATTTATATAATTTTTAAAATGTAAATAAATTTGGAGGAAATGGAGCAGGCTTAAAGGATGGCGCTAGTGCCACTCTCAAAATAGCCCATCTATTGGCCCTGAATTTTAAAATATGGCTCACTCCAAAATACATCAAATACAACGTATACAGCTGCCATCTGTCCTTAGTCATAGTAGGAGTCCCTTTCATTCACAAGCAAAGCCAGTGGAGGGAGGGGAGGGACTTGAGATGGAGAGAGGATAAATTCCATTTGTGCTATTAAAAAAAAAGTAGAACAGTGAACCCAGTGGTTGAAAAGTGAAGATAAAAAGAAGAAAACAGTAATCTTGCTATAGAAACCAGAGAATTATGTTCTTGCTCTCCCCCGACTTTTTTTTTTGCTTTCACACTGTACAAACTCTAGCACCCTGAACAACTCACTCTCCTGCTATTTCCAGCACTTTAAAGAAACTTTTCAACATTTCTGCTTGACACATTTTTTCAACAGGGAGGTGAAGACAATAAGTAAACAGGTAGTAAAGGGCTATTTAGAGAGCTGGTCAGTCACAGTAATAATAAAGGGAAAAACCCC
Organism: Pan paniscus; assembly: GCF_029289425.2. NCBI lineage: Eukaryota > Metazoa > Chordata > Mammalia > Primates > Hominidae > Pan > Pan paniscus. The sequence goes on along the minus strand of NC_073272.2, from coordinate 26,779,137 downwards.
CACCTGAACAGAACATCCATCCTATGTGTGGCAGCCACAGACGGCACATGACCTCTGACAAACAGTTTTCAGAGTAATTTTAATGCTACTCTGGATTTAACTTGACTAACTGGTAGCAATTGAGCACATCTTTTTTTCTTTCTTTTTTTTTTTTGTGGCAGCAGTTATCTAAAATGCTACAATAACAGCATCAAAAGTAGAATGGTGGAAGATTGGTTTTCCATTGTGCTGCTGAACTGGCATAATGCCCACTTTAAAAGCAATTCGCTGCTCATCACTGAAATCTGGCAGACACGACACTAAATGCCTTGAGGGAAAAAAAAAAGGGACTTGAGAAGGGGGAACCCACTCCAACCACCACGCAAAAGGGGAAAAAAGAGCGCCACAGATGATGAATCTGGGTGAAAAGAGAAAATTGCCAAATAAAAAGTTTAGCATTGCATGCAGACTCCCAATAGGCTGCACTTAATTTGCTAGAAACAGATTTTGTCTACAGGTCTGCATTAGTAATAGCAGAACAAAACAAAAGCAAAATATATATTTATGTCTGTCTATTGTTCTGATGAAGCAAAAACCTAGTGAGTTCCGTCAATCATTTGTCAAACATGTCTTCCCCGTTTTATTTACCACCAAATATAATGAGTAAATATGTGATAATAAAACTCTTCTTTTTACATGGACATATACAATTTTTCCTCCTGCTAAATACAGGTAATGATTTAGGAAGCTTTCAAAATGTCTTTTTACTGTCAATAAAACTAATTCTATTCCCATTTTCATCTGAAAAAAAGGCTTTACAAATGAAAATTCAAATTAAAATTCTGATTATAGTGTAGTGTGACAACACCTGTATTTATAATTTTACTGTCAGCTAGCTTGTAGTGTTTAACAATAGCTCGAAGTAGAAAAGTAATTGGAATTTGTCTGTAACATGCCAGATGACGGCATTGGGAGCTTTGCTATGCTACAGCAAATTTGGTTTGATGGCAAAATAACCTCACTGAGACTTCTACAAATCAAAGGTTATTGGGGCTGGAGGGGGGAAGGTCTCTCAGGTATGGGATCCCTTCCCGACTTTGGGGAATCTGAGAGTTCACATCTGATGAGTAAAGACTGCTCTGATCCTGACTTGGGCTTCTGGCCCATCACCTGCCCTGCAGCCTCTCAAACAGTGCAGATGCAATGTAGTTTCTAGAGTTACTCCAGATAAATCATCAACAACAACAACAATATCATCCTGTTGGTTTGGACACAAACCAATAACGTAGCATAGCTATAAACCTGACAGAGGTGGGTGGGATAGGGGATCCATCAAGTGAAGGGAAGCATAGCGAGGGACTGAAAAGCACCTACGTGGGGCAGGGCAAGACCCTGGTAACAGTAAGATACAGGATGCTCACCACTTATCAAAGGCTACACAGCCAGGAGCTCTAGAGATGTTCATTGTAGTCATTCATTTTCAATAACCACCGATAAATAATATAGGTACCCACACAGATGCCTAAGGTTTGCTATTTATCAAAAGATTAAGAGAAAACTTACACATCCCACTTGTACTTTTACTGAAGCGATATGGAGAAAAAAATTATTTAAAGCAGTGTTCTGCTGTCAACTTGAATCTTTCAAAACTTATAAACACATGCTAATCTCCACACACAACTTGCCTTACTCTAGTCTACAAGTGAAAAGCCCATCTTTTTCATTATCCTAAAGATGAAAAAAAAAAAGCCACATACAAAAGAAAAACAGAATGACAGTGATGTTTTAGTTTACACTAGATATGGCAACACACACAAACTGTCAAAACTATGGAATGAAAAAAGCTGTTATCAAGCAACTGTCAAGAAGAGTCCTCTGAGATTTGGAAATCTTGTGTTTATTGTAACTACTGCACATTACACAAAGAAAGAAACATCCCTCTCCTTGCTCTTGCTGCTAAATATCATGCAAGAGAACACAGCCTTCTCCCTTAGTATTGGAATTAATTTTTCTTCCCTGGGTGTAATTCTGTGCCTGACAGAGCTGCTCACCTCCTCCTAGGGGTTTCTACAGTGTGGTCAGAGTTCAGAGAGAAACTCGAGGTTACATCAAACATTATTTCATTTCAAAAACCATCACTGCCTTATTTCATGTTGTTAACTGGTCGTCTACCCGGTAAGAGTCGGATCTGTTAACATCAAAATGCACAGTAGTCGTCACCTGAATGATTTTCCTGACGAGTTCTACAAAGTGAAGCATAGAGGTGAAAAGGCATAGACACTTACCATAAAATGACTTTAATTTGTGACTCTCTCTCTCTCTCCCCCATCTCCCTATTAATGCATACAACAGAGAAACCCAAATCCCTACGGGGAAATTACCATCTTATAAAGGGAAGAAAAGGAAAAAATACATGGTCCACATCTCCTCCACAGTGAATGATATTAGAGATCTGGAGGTCATTTCTCCAACCCAAACTCAAGGGGCAAAATTTCCCTTGGAGTCTCACCTGAGTCTATACATTTTATTACACTTGCTAAAGTGGCCTTTTCACCTAAACACAGAGGCAGCATCACTCGCAGTCTGACTCTTAATTCAGACTTAATTCAGCAGGCCCATGTGGGTCTGCTCAGCCAACTGCAGGGCAGCGCCTTGGGAATGGCAGCAGCTGTCCCTTGATTAATGCAGGTGAAAGCACTCTTCAGGCATTTCCATTTTTGTTTCTTGTGTTTCCTTCAGATGCAGGATATGTGCCTTTTGACATTTCTCAAGATGAGGAGAAAGTGGACAGTAGAACCCTTAATATAAGTGTAATTGCCTGGATTCAGATGAACCATGGGTCAAATCAAACCACAAAACACATTTTTGTAAAGAAAAAAATCTGTTAGCAACACATGGGCTGACATATAGAACAGTCATAATTTCTGACCAGAGATTCCAGTGAATTTACTTCTGTACATTTTGCTGGCATCCTTCCCTGTATAGAGAGCTAATGAGAACTTCAGCACATTATTGATGGATGTGTCGGCCATCTCAGCGATGCAGAAAAGAAGTCAACATGTCTTAAGTGGATCTTGGATCTAAATAGGTTATAATTGTTACGCGATGCTTACAACATACTTATTTTAGGTTTCAGTGACCTGGTATGACTCAGTCAGCAACAGAATAGGTCAGTCAAATTTTAACCTGTGGTAAAAATGGCTTAACACTGATGTCAGTTTTATAAAAATGAAGATGACTACCTAGTAAAGAAAATCTAAATTCTTCTAAAACTCTTACGTAATCTTTTATAATGTTAATCATTAAGCTGCTATTTATTGATTATTAACCACTAATAAAGGGAAAAAGAGGAATAGACATGTTTATCACTTGCCTTCTCTAATACTATTTTACAGTAAGCGGCTAATTTACATTTTCTTCATGCAATGATCTTAATACTAGTTCTCTGCTAATAAAATTTAATTTGAAGGAAACAGTTAAATTTTTTCTCCCTTCAGTCTGAAGGCATTTTGGCAAGTTTTATGTGGAAAAAAAGAGCTGTAAGTTGGTGAAGTTATGACAACCGATCCATTAAGGAAGTTTGGGGATATCTCTAACAAAGTTGGGGACATCATCTTTAGTTATTCATGCAATCCATAAATCATTAGCCTTGTGCACACAGTAGTTATGTTTAAAATGTACTCTACAGCCAGACTATTGGGGTTGCAATCCTGACTCTGCCATTAACTTGCTATGTTACCTTGAGCAGGCTTTTAAACCTCTCCGGACCTCCATTTCCTCATCTATCATTTAGGGACAACAGCAGTACCTACTTCATAGGGTAGTTGTGAGAATTAAATAAGTTAAAACACAGAACATGCTTATAATAGTGTCTGGTGCTTAGTGTTCAATAAATGCTATTAATTATTACTATTGGCAAACTTATTCTTTTATAGTTTGAACTGTGGGTATCATCTAGAATCTAACCAAAAAGAAAAAATAACTCTTTCTCATCAAATTTGACCTGGGTGGAATATGAGGTAATATGTAAAAAAGATCCCTGCAAACATCTGGTACATTGTACCAAATATACAAATATTGTGAGGCCTTTGAACGTTCAAAGGATAGTACACACAGAAGTGGACATTTCCCTCTTAATTGTAAGAACAAAGATGGAAGCTTGATTTACAAATATTGAATTCCTAGTACAAAAATGTGGACAAAATTCAAAATGCACACAAAAAAGCCTACATTGAAAACTCTCTGATTTCTGGTTATAGATGGCACACTAAATACACATATTTTGCTCTGTAAACTCCCAAATCCTCACTCAAATTACAGTAAGGGACTTTTTAAAAGACAAAAGAAACTCCAAGAAAGAGGAAAATAGTAGTGGAGGTGCTGGCAGCAAAAGCTAGCAAGCAGAAAAACAAGAGATGACTTACTCCCAAAGGCTCATGAATTGGTGCCCCAAGCTATCTCTGGAAGTATGAGTGAAGACTGGTTCAAAGTATATTCAAGACAGAGACCCCAAACCCCCACCTCCACTCTGGCAGAAGGCTTATTCTCTTGATGAGGGTCTCTGAGCCCACCAAGGCATGCTGTGCCAAGACCCCAAGTTCCAGATGCCCGAAGCCAGCTAATCCTCTTCAGGGAGGAGACTGGATCTATTCTGGGGAATCTGACCAGCACACAAGAAGAGATCTCAAGTTATTGACAGATCACATCCATGAAAACAGGAACACTGCAAAAACAAGAAAATTCTAGTTCTTAGAAATTAAAACATAATTGGACATGGTAGGAAGGAAATCAAAGAAGAAATTCAAGAAAACTTCCCAGAACTGGAGGGCTTGACTTTCCAAATGGAAAGAGCCCACCAAGTACCCGGCACCATAAATGAAAACTGCCCCAGACCAAAACACACCATCATGAATGTGCCCATGCACTGGGTGCAAAGGAAATCCTCCAAGTTTCTAACAAGGAAGGAAAAAAAAAAAAAAAAAGGACACAGGTCAAATATATAAAGGATTAGGAATCAGAAAAGCTTTCAACTTTTCAAAAGCAACACTAAAAAAGATGACAGTAGAACAATGTTTTCAAAATTATGAGGAACACTGAGTTCCAGCCTAGAATTCTGTATCTAACTATCAATTAAGTATGGGGGTGAATTAAGGACATTTTAAGACAAGAAAGGTCTCAAAAGCTTCATCTGCCAAGTACTCTTTCTCAGGAAGCTACTGGAAGAGATGTTTTACCTCTCCCCAAAAGAGGGACAGTAAACAAAGATACAGACTGTAGGGCACAGGGACTCTGAAATAAGTGATATGTGAAGGCAATACCCAGATGATGGTAAAGGAAGATTCCCAGGATAACAGCTGTGCATCAGGCCGCGAGGGTCATCAGCTCAGATACCAGTTATGTGTGAACTGATTTAAGAGCAGGTTTAGAAAAGCAGAGGAAGAATTGGTATGTATCAATAGTGGCTATTGGTATCAATCAATCAGTCTGCCGGAATCATGCTCTAACTGCCTGAGGACCATGGCTGGAGGTGTTAAGGCCTCTTTTCTCATTGTAGGAGATTACTGGGAGATGCACTCTGTGCCTATTATTTAGAGATAAGGAGGTGAATACTAAAAACAGCAGTGGAAGGAGTCTCAAGTGGTTGTGTTCGAAGACTGGGAAATGGGAAGGAAAGGGACTGCTTTTTGTAACCAGTCATATGAACTTCTGATAATTCAAATTATGTCCATGTTTAACTAATGAAATTAAAATTAACCAACCAACAAAGAAGTCTCCCACCCATCCCATGTCCTTTCTTAGAAGCAATCATTGTCCATTTCTGTGTCTGTCCAGGAATATTTGGGAAGCTTTATTAACTTTCATCAAGTGACAGGAACACCTTAGCTCTAGAACTCTTAGGGTAGCTGAATTTGCTGAGAAGACTGGAATTTATTGTGAATTATGAGAATGAGAACTTTTAAAGGAAATTTTTATCCAAAATGTACATTACAGGGGTGGTTAACTCTTTTTTGAAAACTGGGAGTGTTCATGATCAACACTTTATTGTAATTACTTGAAGTTGTGGCTGTGCATACAGAGGTGGGCAGGACACAGGCCGACAACAGTGGCAATGGAACTTGCTTTCTTCAAACACTCCGATTTGAGCTTGCTTTGGGGCTGTACTGCTTTCCCAAAATGGCCAAGGCATGCCTTTCTGGCTGTGTAACTTCCTAGAGTAAGGCTTCTGAAGGTTTTTTGTACCGAGGACTCCTTTGGCAGTCAACTAAAGCCCACAGCTCCTATCTCAGAATGTTTTTAAATAGGTAAAACAAATAAAACAACATAGGAGTGCAAAGTAAAGCAATTACACTGAAATATACTTGTCGGTATTAAAGAACACACCTGTGGTATAGTAGTGTATGTACTTTCTTATTAAGGCATTATAGACAAGATCTAGCACTGTGGTGAATAAAATTTCAAAGCAATGCTAAGTGATATTTTAGATATCTGCAACAACTGTAATGTGATCAGAAAACATCCTTGACGTCTACTGCTGATAACAAAGTCAGATACTGCTAATACCACTGTATTCTGAGGCCTCCATCCATATTTGAAGGGAGCGCTAAATTCTAGTTAAAGAGTAGTGAAATTAAACATGTGACTTTTTCCCCCATTCTGCTTCACAGATCTCACAGTTCTAGAGCAGCAGTTTACAATGTGTGGGCCAGGGGACATCTGGAGTGACCCTTTTAGGGGTCTTCAAGGTCAAAACTTTTTTCGAAATCATACGAAGACATTACTGGCTTTTTCCACTCTCATTCTCTCATGGGTCTACAGTGGAGTTTCCAGAGGCTACATGATGTGTGATGTTACCACAGATTGAATGCAGAAGCAGATGAGAAATCAGGCTGGCTTTCTATTAAGCCAGAGAATAAAGAGATTTGCCAAAATTTAAAACAATGCTGCTCTTCTCACCATTTTTTTTTTTTGGTTTTGAAAGATATAGCTATTTTCATAAAAGGTTTCTATGTTAACATGTAATGAGTTTATTATTGCTAAAGTGAATTTATTTAATAAATAAGCCTCTGTTCCATATCAATATAGCATAGCTGCCTTTCTATGAAAGTAGCCACCCAAGGGCCGGGTGCGGTGGCTCACGCCTGTAATCCCAGCACTTTGGGAGGCCAAGGCGGATGGATCACGAGGTCAGGAGTTCAAGACCAGCCTAGCCAATATGGTGAAAACCCATCTCTACTAAAAACACAAAAATTAGCCAGGCGTGGTGGCGCACACCTGTAGTTCCAGCTACTTGGGAGGCTGAGGCAGAAGAATTGCTTGAACCTGGGAGGCAGAAGTTGCAGTGAGCCGAGATCATGTCACTGCACTCCAGCCTGGGTGACAGAGCGAGACTTCATCTCAAACAAACAAACAAACAAACAAACAAAGTAGCCACCCAAAGACCAAGGCCATTTTCCTCGTGTCTAGAAAACCATTGCTACATTTATCATTATTACTGTCCTTCGACTTGACAAAATACTATCGAGGATTCCGTCAGCACTGGCACAGTGGCCCCAAGCCCTTCCTCACCAGCTCACGCTCACACAGCCATCTCACTAGACCTATATTAGGGTTTCTTTGTTTTCTTTTTTAAGTTCTGGGATACATGTGCAGAACGTGCAGGTTTGTTACATAGGTACACATGTGCCATGGTGGTTTGCTGCACCTATCAACCCATCATCTAGGTTTTAAGCCCTGCATGCAGTAGATACTTGTCCTAATGCTCTCTCTCCCCTTGCCCCCCACCCCCCAACATGCCCCGGTGTGTGATGTTCCCCTTCCTGTGACCATGTGTTCTCACTGTTCAACTCCCACTTATGAGTGAGAACATGCAGTGTTTGGTTTTCTGTTCCTGTGTTAGTTTGCTGAGGATGATGGTTTCCAGCTTCATCCATGTCCCTGCAAAGTACATGAACTCATTCTTTTTTACGGCTGTATGGTATTCCATGGTGTATATGTGTCACATTTTCTTAATCCAGTCTATCATTGATGGGCATTTGGGTTGATTCCAAGTCTTTGCTATCTTAACCTACTAACATTTGGTGCCAATTATTTGTGGGTCTATCTTGTGTCCACTGTAGAAGTTTAGTAGCAGCCTTGGCCTCTACCCACTAGACGCCAGCAGCAGCCTCCCTCCTGCTTCTCCCCAACTTGTGACAATGAAATGTCTCCAGACATTGTCAAATGTTCCCTCGGGTGGGGAGGCAAAATCATCCTGGTTGAGAACAGCTGCCCTCAGTGTACTTGTACAAGATGACCATCCCTCTGTTAGAAAGGCTCATTTTTCCCATGTGTCCAATAAATACTAGGTCTCCTCTCTGGGGTGGATTTTTTTTGTCCTGTCATTTAATTGATAAGTGACTATTTTTTAGAAAACAAAATACTCTCCTGGGTAGGTGATTTAATGGGAAAAAGAAAACAAGTATGAACAAGGAGCTACTCAAGAGAATCTGGGCCTAGGGGGAAAAAAAACTGGTCAAATACTAAATTCATGACATTTCTGTTCTGAAAATGGGCTGAGAACTAGACACATCCCCCAAGAAAGGGAAGCTTGTGTGGGGGTGGGTACCCAACTAGGAAAACAGTACATACAGGTTTGCTTTTGGTTGTCCACAGCAACCAATACAATGTAGATGGTCGCCAAAGAAAGTCAGTGGCTCCCAGGAAGACTCCCGACCATGGTGGGAGGGGAGGGATTATGGAGAGCCCAGTTCAGAATAACCAAAGAGAGCCTGCCTTTGGAGAATAACTACATTTCAGGTGAATGGAAGCACCTAGAGAAACAGCAGGTTACTGCAGGCTGTATACTCAGGTAACCCTGGGAAGAGGGAGAACCCTCTGGAGACATGCCATGACAAAGGCCAAGATAGGACCCTGAAGGCTAGAGATGTTTTAGAGTGGACACAGCCTGAAGCCAGTGGAGACAATCTAGGAGGTTCAGGCCTAGGCATAAACATTGGAGGACTTTCTTTTTTCTTTTCCTTTCTTTCTCTCTCTCTCTCTCTTTCTTTTTCTTTCTTGCCTTTTCTTTTTTTTTTTTTTGAGACAGTTTTGCTCTTGTCACCCAGGCTGGAGTGCAGTGGCGCTATCTCAGCTCACTGCAAACTCCGCCTCCTGGGTTCAAGTTCAAGATTCTCCTGCCTCAGCCTCCCAAGTAGTAGCTAGGATTACAGGCAAGTGCCACCACACCCAGCTAATTTTTTGTATTTTTAGTAGAGACGGGGTTTCACCATGTTGGCCATGGCTGGTCTCGAACTCCTGAACTCAGGCAATCCGCAAGCCTTGGCCTCCCAAAGTGCTGTGATTATAGGCATGAGCCACCGCACCCGGCCAGAAGATGTTTCTTAACATGATCACGGACTCCACCAGATCTGCCAACATACCTTACCCACATCTTCCTCAGCCAAAAGGCTAAGCTTCTTTGTCTAGGGTCCCTTCTCCAATATCTAAGCCAGAATTGGCTAATGGAAGGAAAAAAAGTCAAGAACTGGGTGCCTTGTCAACCATGCTGGTTAATTATCAACAGGCAAGCTAATTGTGGATGAAAAAAAGTGGAACTTATCCTATAAGCCTGCTGACTTTTATAGATTCCTTAGCTTCTCAGGAAAGGTTATTTGAAAAACTCTCTCATCTTGTCAGAGCTCAAGTAGCAAGGGATTTATCCAGACCTTGTTAGATAAGCAGGGTATTCTGCAAACCTGTGACAGCCAGGTATATGGAAAACCTCTCCCAGACTCTTGGTCCCCTTCCTCATCCAAACAGTGTGCCCCTAAGCAGTTATTCTATACAGGGTGATGCCGACAGCCTTTTCCCGGGACTTGGAATTGGAACAGAGAACAAGAAAGAGGTCCTTTCTCAGTTCAGGTTGCTAGACTTGTGCAGCATATACGTTTGGGAACTGCAGGGTGAGCATATTCTATCCAATGTTGGTGGTTTCTGATACATCTAAAACTCTAGGTATGGTGGTGGTCCAAACAGATCAGGTGCTTAGAAAGAGGTGAGAGAGCAGGATAAAGAAGATGTCAGAAAATTCACCACCATAATAATACCCACTCATAATTTCCCCTAAGTTCTTCTGAATATTTTATTTTAAACAAACTATCAGGTTCTAGCAACTTTAAAAATTAAATCCTCCGGCCAGGCCCGGTGGCTCACGCCTGTAATCCCAGCACTTTGGGAGGCCAAGGAGGGTGGATCACCTGAGGTCAGGAGTTCTAGACCAGCTTGGCCAACATGGTGAAACCCTGTCTCTACTGAAAATACAAAAAACTTAGCCAGGCGTGGTGGCAGGCACCTGCAATCACAGCTACTTGGGAGGCTGAGACAGAAGAATCGCTTGAACCTGAGAGGCGGAGGTTGCAGTGAGCCAAGAACGTGCCATTGCACTCCAGCCTGGGTGATAAGAGTGAAACTCGGTCTAAAATAAAATAAAATAAAATAAAATCTTCCACATCTATTCCCTTTTCATGAAATCCCCCCTCCATCTTTAAAATCCTGAATAATATCTTGGTCCACATATTAGAGTAGTGAGGTAATACTTAGCCCAGGGAGATAAATTCACCCTTTACACTCTCTAAGTCACACTATTATATGTTTATGGAAATGAAAATTTTGATTAATTTATAATGATATTGCTTCCATGGTTAGTAAATATAAAAACAGCCAGCCAGTCCTCATGTTGCTTAAATGCCTATCTGTATGGGTGTGTGTATTTCCAGGGGTGAAAACAGATTCACAGGTGCCTGGTTGAGTGGAGGTTGGTAGCACTGCCATGATGGCTTCAACAGCCAGGTAGAAGTGCCAGGGGACAGTGTGAGGCAAATAACTCTCAAAACCTGCCCTGCCCATGCTATGATTTGTTGCTTTGCACTAGCTACATGTCACTCACTGTCTTATCTCCTTGGAAATGATAAAACCACCAATCTGAATATACCCTGGTAGGGGTAGTACAACTGCTCATCAAAAGAGGCTTTCTTTCTTGCAGTTTTGATGAGCAGCAGGTAAGATATGGACACCCAGGTTTCATTCACTGAGGTCCACGTACATGACAGTCTGCACTGTAAGCAGGTCAGGTGTAAGGGGCATCCCGGCTTCACAGGATTTAAAGCAAACAGATACACTCCCAGATTTGGGAAGAGGGTTCAAGACTGAACAGACCCATCGACATTGTCCTGTGCTCACCCTTCTGAAGTGGTGCTCATTTGACCCTTTGCCTCTTGTGACCAGGGAAGAAGACATGTATTGAAATCACAGGATGGCTACTGAGGGTCACAAACCTTCTGGACTAATTTATACAGCTGTGTTTTATTTAAAAAAATTTAAAATCTAAAACAAAGATCCTGAGATTTACTAATATTTGCTAGTTGGGTGGACATTAGCCCCACCTTGCTTGGTTTGAGTGTCAGATGCTGCGTGTGAAGCTCAAATTAGAAGGTATCCTCGTTTCTTGTGTTTTTGACCCTGTTCCATGGGCAAGGATTTGATAGAGGGCCCCTCTTGGGCAGGTTCACTTTCAGTCCAGTGGGATATAGTGAAGTTTCTGTTTGCATAGTTAAGTGGCTTTAACAAGATCAAGTTAGTTTTAACTAAATTAAAAATCTCGAAATGGACTTTAAAAAAAAACCCTGGATTAAAAACACACCAATATTTTAAAAATACTGTTTTTCAACCATATCCACTTAAGAATGTATCTTTTGGCACATATATGTATTATTTTGAGAAGTATCTGTTCATGTCCTTTGCCCACTTTTTAATTTTTTTTTTCCTTGTAAATGTGTTTAAATTCCTTGTAGACTCTGGATATTAGACCTTTGTCAGACGGATAGATTGCAAAAACTTTCTCCCATTCTGTAGATTGTCTGTTCACTCTGATGATAGTTTCTTTTGCTGTGCAGAAGCTCTTAAGTTTAAATATATATTCCATTTGTCGATATTTGCTTTTGTTGCAATTGCTTTTGCGTTTTCATTATGAAATTTTTGCCTGCTCCTATGTCCAGGATGGTATTGCCTAGGTTTTCTTCTAGGGTTTTTATAGTTTTGGGTTTTACATGTAAGTCTTTAATCTATCTTGAGTTAATTTTTGTATATGGTATAAGGAAGGTCCAGTTTCAATTTTCTGCAGATGGCTAGCCAGTTCTCCCAGCACCATTTATTAAATAGGGAATCCTTTTCCCATTGCTTGCTTTTGTCAGGTTTGTCGAACATCAGATGGTTGTAGGTGTGTAGTCTGATTTCTGAGTTCTCTATTCTGTTCCATTTGTCTTTATGTCTGCAGAGACGTGGAATCAATTTAAACATCCATCAATGACAGACTGAATAAAGAAAATGTGGCACATATACACCATGGAATACTATGCAGCCATAAAGAAGGAACGAGGTCATGTCCTTTCTAGGCACATGGATGGAGTTGCAAGCCACGATCTTCAGCAAACTAACGCAGCAAAAAGAAACCAAACACTGCATGTTCTCACTTTTAAGTGGGAGCTGAATGATGAGAACACATGGCCACATTGGGAAGAACAACACACATTGTGGGGGGAGGGGCTGTCAGAGGGGGCTGAGGTGGGAGGAGGGAGAGCATCAGGGAGAATAGCTAATGGACCCTGGGCTTAATACCTAGGTGATGGGATGATCTGTGCAGCAAACCACCATGGCACACATTTACCTATGTAACAAATATGCAAATCCTGTACATACACCCCTGAACTTAAAATAGAAGTTGAAGGAAAAAAAATGCATATTTTGCGTATGTTCTACAGGATATCTTGCACAGGAAGAGTACATTAGTGCTCTTTCAAATTACCTATATATCTACAATTACATATATAAATACCAGAGATTTCAGCAAAAAAAAAAAAAAATTAATGTTAAGAGTATGAAATCAAAAAAGTTCAGAAGAGTACTGTTCCAGGTATACAATTGCATGGTATCTTGGTTTACCTTTTCCCTGCAGGGATAAATTCTATCATTAGGGGTGCTTTCCTGGGGTGCATAGGGATGCCTCCTTTCTTATCCCTGACTTCAGACTGTTCTCACCTTGCTTTTTTCACCACTGGCACACTGTTATAAGTGGGAGATAAAGGGTTCTGCCACCTCAACAGAATGAAGAATACCTCCTCTATGCAGGCCCCCTTTCTGCCATTAGATTACAGATTCTTTTTTTTTTGAGACGGAGTCTTGCTCTGTTACCCAGGCTGGAGTGCAGTGGCGCGATCTTGGCTCACTGCAACCTCCGCCTCCCAGGTTCAAGCAATTCTCCTGCCTCAGCCTCCCAAGTAGCTGGGACTACAGGTGTGTGCCACCACACCCAGCTAATTTTTGTATTTTTTAGTAGAGATGGGGTTTCACTATGTTGGCCAGGCTGGTCTAGAACTCCTGACCTCGTGATATGCCCACCTTAGCCTCCCAAAGTGCTGGGATTACATGCGCGAGCCACCGCATCCTGCTAGATTATGGATTCTTAGAGAAGAAGGATACTAACTTTTTTGCATCTTAGAAAGCATGACATAGAGAAGATGTTCAATACATGTTTAATGCAATTGAATAGTGGGGGAAAGTTTGGTGAACTTGGAATCCAAAGTGTTGTGCTAGACGCTTGGAGAGGAAGAAATGCAATCTCACACAAAAACAGCTTACCAATACAATGGATTCTTTTTTTTTTTTTTTTTTTGAGATGGAGTCTCGCTCTGTCGCCCAGGCTGGAGTACAGTGGCCCAATCTCCGCTCACTGCAAGCTCCGCCTCCCGGGTTCACACCATTCTCCTGCCTCAGCCTCCCGAGTAGCTGGGACTACAGGCACCCGCCACCACGCACGCCCAGCTAATTTTTTGTATTTTTAGTAGAGACGGGGTTTCACCGTGTTAGCCAGGATGGTCTCAATCTCCTGACCTTGTGATCCGCCCGCCTTGGCCTCCCAAAGTGCTGGGATTACAGGAGGGAGCCACTGCGCCCGGCCTGGATTCTTCTTATAGCAAATGCTTAATTTGACGATGTATGCTAAATGTATCACTTAACCTTTTATTAGTAATTTCATTTTTTATCTAGTAAAATCCAGTTTGTTTAGAACAGATGCAGGGAACTGGGTATTATAGTTACCTCAACATGATGGCTAATGGGAAGGTAATAAAGGACTGTTGACCACTTTTTAAAATGTTAATAAAGTAGCATAAATTAATAACAAAACTATATTGTACACAATCTCTTTTATGAGTTAGACAGTATTCCATCATCATGAACACCTGCCACCATGGTACACTGAAAATTTCTAGTTGGTACTTTCTGAATAGTTAGATTTTTGTACAAGATGAGATTACTAGTGCTAAGTCTAGATGCAGAATTTTAAATTAATGGGGAAAGGAACTAAATAACAGGAAAAAAAGGACAGGTAAAGGTACCATTAAGTGTATTTAGTGCTCGCAGTTTAAATTGTTGATGTTTTTCTTCAGAGAGGACAAAGCTGGATACTGGCCAACTGAGCTGAGCAGCTCCAAAGGGACACTTGTGACCTGGGGTGGTGCTTGGTGAAAAGGGTCCCAGCTAACTCACCCCAGGCACAGCTAGTGGTGTCCACATCAACATGTTTCTAGTGGAGAGCCACTAATAGCAGCCCTCCAGGGTGACTTTATATATGTTTTTGTATCTGTGAGGTCTTAGTCTTAAGTAAGCTTGAGAATGACATGAATAGTAAAATCCAATTTCTTTTTTTCTTTTTCTTTTCTGAGACAGGGTCTCACTTTGTCCCCCAGGCTGGAGTGCAGTGGTGCAGTCTCGGTTCACTATGGCCTCGACCTCCCAGGTTCAAGCGATCCTCCTGTTGCAGTCCCACAAGTAGCTGGGACTACAGGCATGCACCACCGCAACTGGCTAATTTTTTGTATAAAATGGGTTTCGCCATGTTACCCAGGCTGGTCTCGAACTCCTGAGCTCAAGCCATCTGCCCACCTCAGCCTCCCAAAGTGCTGGGATTACAAGCGTGAGCCACTGCGCCCAGCCTCAATTTCTTAATACTACAGCCCCTCAAACAATCAGCATACAAATCTCTACCCAGATATCTATGTATGAAAAGTATACAGACTTTGCTCTGTATATTTCTCTATTGTTTAGATCTTTTACCACAGAAATGCATTCACGTAGTACTTGTACCTAAAAAAAAAAAAAAACAGTTAAAAATATGTTTCGTCTTCTTGGATGAGAGAACAAAAGAAAAATGTTCTGTGAAAGTTCTCAAAGAACCGGAACGTATCACCCACTATTGCCTGATTCAACCTGTCAAAGCTGCTCTCGATGGACACAAAAACAAAAAAGGTCACCCCATGAATCATGACATTTAGAGTAACAAAAAAGAACCCATCTTTCTTGTTTTCTGGCACACAAAAATTCAACACCAAAATGTTATTAAATTGAGTTAGTATTATCAGTAAAAAATATGCTCTATTTCCCATTATTTATGAAGCCCTATCCTTTTCTTTCTTACCAATTACATTCCCTATCATTTCCAAAATATACAAACTGTTTTCAATCAACAGATTTCTTTATTACAGTGTGCAGCATGCTTGTTACTGCCTCTTTTCTATATTGAATCCTTGATTGGACAAGCATTTTGAATTTAACACGGACCATGATTGCACATATCAAACAAATTAAAGCTGCCAATCTCTTTTTGGAGACCATCCTTTATATACACTACCACTGAAGAGCACCCTAAGTGTATTTGCTTAGGAAAAATGGGGCAGGAGTGAAGAAATGATTGCTGTCAGAGTTTGCCATGTTATCTAGCTGCTCTTACAAACATGCACTCAGATATTGTTATCCTTTTAAAACATATTTTGTAACTCTGATGTCAAAACCATCCATGTAGCTTTTACAACATTAAGTATTCTTCATGCTAATCTTAAAATAAGGACTTGATAAACCCAAAAGGATAAAAAAGTAAAAAAGAGAGACCAGATAGTAGGGTTAGAATGCTGACTTGAAGTTCACTAATAAACTTGCTTTTGGATGACAGGGGTGGATGGTGGCAGTGGAATTTTTCCTGTTCCCCCTCTAGAAAATGAGAATGTACCTCAGGTACATTTACAGCAGTTGACTGTTGAGAAACTTGAAGAGACTTGCCATTAAGTGGCACTGGAAAAAAAACATGTTTTATTACTAGGCAGGGCTAGCATTCAAGAGTTAAAGTCTAAGATGTAGAACCAAAATGTTTTCAAAAACTTGAAGAACGATGCATTTCTATGGTAAGGCAGAGTTGCTAGTTTTTCAAATGAAAACTCTGCAAAATAAACACTTTATAATAATGAATACTAGGATATTTTCTAAATCATTAAAACAAACTTCAGTTAGACATTACTAAATATAGGGCTTTTGTCATCTTACGAAGCTACTTAAAGATAGTTTCAGAAGCTTTCCACATTTGAATTGCCAATCAGAGGTGAAAATATTGGAGCAAGAGGACTTTTTGATACCTTTGTTTATTTTAAGAACCAAAGCAGGTTCTTAACACCAGGAGAGGGTTCCACAACTTTGAAAACTATGAAAAAAGCTGCAAAAACATACAAGTGAAAAAGAAAACTTTCCTGGAATCACTCTTCTTGCTCTTTTTAATCTAAGAGTTTGGCTAACTGCTCACCTTTTCCTTTCCTCAAAACCATGAAAGCAAAGGCTTTGTATATTTCTACAATATTTATATATCTGTGTATTTCTACAATACAGCTGAACTTTTACGAGCTCAGCCACAGAACCTGGCCTTCTAACTAGCCAAGAACTAAAAGATGGGAGGGAGTAATGGTGCTGAGGTCAGGCAGTTTTATTGGTTTTATCCATTCATTCATTTGTCAGCCACCATCAGACACACTGTTGGATTTAGTGCTTAGCAACACAAGGATGAAAAAGCAATTAGCCCTGGCTCCAAGGAACTCACATACAGTGGAAGAGAGATGCATAAGAAGAAACATACGTGAGAAAACATACAAGGAGCTATGTGAGGAAGTGTCTAACTCTATCTGGAGACCACAGAAGAAGCCAGATTTGGGCTGAGGGACCATGAGTAGAGACAGAAGAGTTTGAAGAAAAATCAGAAGTTTAACTTAGAAAAGAAAACATGCTGATCCTTCACTTACCAAGCCCACCTTGGTATCAGCATGTTACTGTTTTCCAACATCTGGTAGGCTTTTAGTTTGTTATACATAATTCTAGCACATATTGATTCTGCACACAGTGTACAACGGATACCAAAGTTTGACATCCAGTCAGATTGGTCAATGGGGGCATACACCCTCTACTGGGAATTTTAAGGTATCGAGCCCTTCCTTCCCTATAGTGATCTGATATAGGGGGATTTACAAGGTTAACTAGGTTCGTTTAATTGCTGCAGTCCATTCACCGATGTCCTTATTGATTTTTTAAACTATAGATACATGGTATAGATAGCTTACCAGCACAGGATTTAGCAGCAGAAAGGTTTCTTACCATCTTCATGGGAATCTCACTGAGACTCTCTATCTGCAATTGGTGAAATAGCAATAATGCCTCCCAGAATTAGCATCCGGAGTAAATTGAGACAAAATGCATAAAAAGGGCCTGTACTGTGTCCGGCACATAGTAGGTACTTGGCTGAGGACAGCTACAAATGTTATGCTCTTTTATTGATATATTAATTGCCTATGGAATTATGAGACTTGAACCATAGGTTTTTCCCCATGGAATCTGTGAGGAACTACTCAGAATTACTCTAGGTGAATGTGACTGGTGTCAAGTGCCTTTCAAAATACACAGTATTTATTAATATGGTCCATAACTTGAAATTACAGATTCCCTAATAACGTATTATAAAGAGCCTTAAGTATTTATTTGGTGTCAACTACCTAATTTCAATACTTCTTGTGTGCTCTGCGCAAGGCAGTAAGCTAAATTAAGACATAAATGTCAGGATAACATTTTATACAATTCAAGATTTCTAGGATGTATATAAGAACATCAGAATTCATGTAGAGAATTCACTCTTTAGTTGTCTGTCATAGAAACATTTTTATTTGAACTATAATAACTATAATTTACTTTGTAAACTTCCTGGTAAACTCAAATCTTTACATACAATCAACTTATTAAAAAGCATGAAGTGGCATATGACTATGTCCCTTTTGGGGGTAGAATTAATTATCATAAGACATTTATTAGCTGAAAGTCTGTGAATTGGTGGATCTTCAGTAGAATCTAGCTAGAAGGTGTGTCTGTATAGCTAATGGTGTTCAACTATTTTTCAAGAATTTTAATGCCTTTGGGTAGAGCTTGCATTCCCCAGCTTCCCACCAATCAGCACTTCCTGCTATCTGACACCCTGACATCTGATCCTTGATTGTGCCTGCATTAGATCATAATGCAGAACAAACTTGACTCAATTAGCACCTAGGGAATAACTTAAGAGTAACGGCAGCACAAACTCCTTCAAATTTCACAACTTTTAGGTCATGAGGGTTTTAGTGATTTGAAAACAACTTCTACGCTGCCAAAACAGACTGGCAGGGAGTTATTAGTTTGGGGGAAAAATTAAGTATAACTTATTTCTAAGTGGTTAAAAATGGGATTTTGCTGACATAGTACATCAGTTGCCTTTTGTTTTTAAGGAATTTTTTAAAACATTCTATAGATGCCTTATATGATTACAAATAAGAGTTCTGTATTATTATAGACTTACCATAATATATCAAATGAGTGGCATTTATTGGATTTCAACTATGTACATGTATCTTATTTAGTCTACATATTTACTCTTTAAAGGACAGGCATTACTAAAACATTACCAAGTTATTACTGATTCTGCAATATCTCTTTGAGAAATGCTGAAAAATGAGTTTTTGTCCCTATTTTAAGATTGGAAAACTCACAGCACAGTAATCTTCTGGAGACTTCATAGAAACTCTACAACAGGAACCCAGGTTTTCTGACCCCCAAACCTATGGGTTCTCTACCGGCTGTAACCCCTGAAAGAGGATTTTGACAAAGGTGAGACAAAGAGTCTTTTAAGACGATCACTTACAATCCTGTGCGACTGCTCTGAGCAAGAGTTGGGGCAAGATGGCTCTTTCTTCATCACGATGAATTGGAATCAGACATGCCATTGAGTTTCTTGGCATATTAATATGCTGATATTTTACTGAAGGTCATCTAGGTTCAGGTTTATTTTGTATATAATCTTTAGAACTGAATGCCTCCCACCTAAAACACTTCATAATAATGTTTGTTATTAATCAGGCCTTTCTATGTGTATGTTTTGGGGTCAGTTTTCAGTACAAAATGATTATTTTAAATATGCACAGATTCTACTATTCCTTAATAAAACCCACAGTTCAAAGAACTAAGATGACCCTGAAAGTTGTTATTACTATTATTTAATCTAAGAGGATATGTTGATTTTATGTCATTGAAGGGAGAGGAGAATAACTAAATTGGGACCGTTCTTATATAGTAGTGAGATTTCATGGGGTTACCCATTATATATATTCAAAATTAAAACTATTAATAGCTTAGAAGGAAACTCTTGCAGACTTTTAAAATAATTATATCCATCTCACAAGTCATGTTGAAAGTTTTGAATAGATAACCAGCCCACATTAGTAACAAGTGCAAAGGCTGAGCAAACACGAACAGTCCTATGAATCTGCAGCATATTATATAAGGAGATGGAATAGTGAAGAGCATTGGAGTCCCGCAATCCTGAGTGGAAGGTCTGGATATGCCATTTACCAAGTAAGCTATTCAACCTCTCCAAGCCTTAGTTTCCTCTCTTCTAATAATAATTACAGTACCAACCTCAGAGTTTTAGTTTCTAAAGGTTAAACAAAATGTACGCAAAGTCCTTATCCTTACTGTGATGCCTAAAACATATAGTAAACACTCAATAAAATATTAGTTATGATTATCAGCTATTCATTCCACACCTATTTATAATAAAGATTTAAGCTGTTCTGTAATCAAAAGAAATTTGCCCAAGTTAATACGATATCTGTTTAATGGTATTTATAATCATAATCATTATTGTGCTATATTGTAATTAGGCACAAATGGTAAACTGTTGGTATAATTTACTGTAATTAGTATACAGTCAAACTACTTTTTTTTTTTTACGGTTTTTCACTTCTTTGTTCTTGATCTAACATGTGATCAATATTACCAACTGTTTCTCCTCGTTTACCGGTTGTGTGATTTTGATCACATCACCTATCCTCTTTAACATTTCCTTTTCCTCTTTGTGAAATGGTAATAAGACCCATTTCATAGTTAAGATTAAACATAGTAAAGCATAAAAAGTAAATATAATACATATATAAAGATGCAGTAAAAACATAAAGATTACATAGAGAAATAGCAGAATGCCTGACACAGAACTGATCAATAAGTGGCAGCTGTCAGCAGGTGGTAGCATTATAGTTTGTCATGACTAACATCACAATGCTCTTTCCCCTATGGAACTTAATGGCCATATTCTCAAAAACTTTCAGGCTAGGAACAAGCTTCAGGCATGAAGGTGGGTAAGACTTTTTAGAGCAGTGGTATTCAACTGCTGCTGTATGCTGGGATGAAATTATACTGATGCCTGGGTCCATCTCAGAGAGTGAGCTTTAACTGGTCTGGGCAGATTTTTTTTAAAAAGCTCCTAAGTTAGGCTTTATTGGGCATTTGAAGTGGAGAATCTCTCTGTTGGAGGAATGGCTGAGCTCAGGTGAAACCCATTCTTGGTTCCAGAGACAGCCAAAGAATCTTAGTGAGTCTTGCTTACTTTGGGAGAAGAGGAAGTAGAAAGGAGGTCTTTTCTCCTGGGCACTCGAAGAGGAAATAAATCAGGTGTGCTTTTAGGGTTGACCTTAAGGACAACTTTGTGTATATGTGATTTTAAGAACAACGGGAAAGTACCCTGCTCCAAATATAACCCATCATCTACTTGCTAATATTTGGCACTATTTCCACATAAAACAGAGCAAGTTAAATCTGACAATACAAATAACCCTGGAAAGAATAATATAAACACATCAAAAAAGAAATATTTTCAGTTTTTGAATGGTACAAACAGAAGGTTTCCCTTTATTTTAGAGATTGAGAAGGAGGCAAGGTAGCAGGAGAGCGCTAGACACCAAAGGGACGCCATCCAAGCAAGATGGTGAAAAAGAGCAGAAACTGACTGAGCAAACCAGACTAGTATCCCCGAGTTTACAGTTTTGTAGTGGGAGGCAAGAAAGGAGTTGTGCAGGAGTGCATCTTTATGGAAGCCCCAGTCACAAGGTCATGAAAGGAACAGCTAGCTGCAAATGTCTAACAAGTGCATCTCTAAAAGCATGATGCTATTACACTGGAAGTAGAAGTGTCCTCACTAAACATGCAGAACATTAAGGTCCTGTGCAGAAAAAATAAAAGCAATATATTGATAGAAAGAAAATTAAGCCTCTAACTCTGTGGTTCAACAGCAGAGCCAAAGTAAAAACAGTATTTCAGTATCTGAAAATAAGTTTAGTTCTGCCTTGTTCATGGCTATTCTGGCATTACATACGTATCAAATTGTGCTGGTTAGGATACAACCTAGTGAATGTCCTCACTGATAAATACCTCAGATATGGTTCTCTAAGTTTGTCAGCCATCCTAGACACATACTTATGGACAAATAAAACATATTTTGGAGAGTCAAAATATTGTTACGATACAGCTGTTTTAAGTTTATTTAGTATTTCAGAACTCCTTTTTTGGAGGGTCATTTTATCCAACATCCTCCTATGAATTGAGCTTTTTAAACATTTTGCCATTTTATCTAACATCCTCCTGTTTGTAATCCCCCCACTCCAAAAGAAAGATTATAAGGATCGATTTTTCAAATTTAGTAGCTTTCCATCGAATCTTTCTGATACTGTCAACACATGAAGGTTTCTTTTCCCAGTTGGTTCACTCGCCGTCAGCTCTTAGTGGGGGCTGGGTCCTCGAAGCCACTTCAATCTCCTCAGAGTGCCCACTAACACATATGGCCTACTAGGAAGAGGTGCGCAGCTCAGTGGATAACTTTCAACAGAGTATTAGGAATGTAGCTGTCCCTTAAGGGTCTGTATAAAACTTTTTATTTAGCATGAATGTAGAATTGATACAGGGTACTTTCTCATATGCTCAACTCTACTTCAATCTATTTATAGTGCATCAATTGTCTAACAACTATTGAAATATTTGAGGGTAGAGGTGCCACAGAGATGACAGACAGTCCTTAGATCAGGAGTTGGAAGCTGGCAACCTACCAGCTGAATCTAACCGGACACTGTGGACAGCACAGTGTTTCAAAAGTTTTTGAAACTGAATGCCTTTAGGGAAGGCATGGTGTGTTAAGCTAATCTTAAACTTTATCCCAAAGGACTTCAAAGAATTTTTAGCTCAGGGACTTTGTTTTTCAGCAAGATAATTCTGACAGCAGCGTGGAGGATAAATCAAAGGGGGGATGACTGCTTAGACACAGTGCGGCCCAGTAGAAATATAATAATACAATGTAAGCCATATATGCCATTCTGAGAACATTCAATGTTCTAGTAGCCACATTTTTAAAACCCCTAAAATAAAACAGGTAAATCTTAATGTTTCATTTAATCCAGTACATCTAAAATATTATCCTTTCAGCATGTAATCAGTGTATGAATATTAATGAGGTATATCTGATACTTATGACGCATCTCAATTTAAACTAGGCACGTTTCAAGTGTTCAATAGGCACACATGGCTAGTGGCTATTGCAATAGACAGAGCAGGTCTAGAAGTAGAAAAACCAGTAAGACTTGTCTAGGAATCCTGTTGAGAGGACCACCTGAACTACGGTGGCAGCAAGTGAAAATGGTAGAAGGAGAGAGCCGCAGGATGTACTTAGAGGTAGAACCAGCTTACAGATCCTTTTTTTTTTTTTTTTTGAGATGGAGTCTTGCTCTGTCACCCAGGCTGGGGTGCAGTGGTGCGCTCTTGGCTCACTGCAACCTCCACATCCTGGGTTCAAGTGATTCTCATGCCTCAGCCTCCTGAGTAGCTGCGATTACAGGCGTGCACCACCGTGCCCAGCCAATTTTTGTATTTTTAGCAGAGACGGGGTTTCACCATGTTAGCCAGGCTGGTCTTGAACTCCTGACCTCGTGATCCGCCCACTGTGGCCTCCCAAATTGCTGGGATTACAGGTGTGAGCCACCGTGCCTGGCCACAAATCTTGGACATGGACTGGATGTGGAGGGAATGGGAGAGAAGAGTCTATAGGATTGTTTCTGGCTTGGATGACAGGATAGGTATGGAGTGCCTGTGACTGGGAAAGGGAGGGTAAAAGAAACAGCTAGTGGGGAACAAGGAATACGATGACTTCACGGGACAGACATCTCAGTGGATCTATCTAGGAGATCAATAGGTATGCGAGTCTAAAAGTCAGTCTGAAAGAGGACTCGATCAGTCGAGTTAGACTTGGAGTCCTTGGTGTGTAGGGTACAGATGAGATCATCCATGGAGAATGCACACAGACAGAAGACAACAGAGGGGAAACTCGATAAACCAATGTTTTCAGTACGCTGCCCCCTGCCTCAATTATAAAAGTAACACACTGTCAGGAAAATGACTGCTGGCATCTCAGTGCATTTCCTGCCAGCCTTTTTCTAAACTGATGTTCATGAATATATGTGTGTGTGTGTTACTGCAGGGGAGAGTATATTAACTACACGGAACTGAAACCTGTTTTTCTTAATACATACAATTCACTTTTACAGAACATGGATAATAATCCACATTGTAATGGCTGTCCAATATTCTATGATACAAAGGACATACAATTTTTCAAACTATATGAACATATAGATTAACGTCTCAACATACATTGTGATCTGCACTTTTGATTATGTAAGAGGAAATCATTTTAAAAATGGAAAACAAATGGGGTGGAGAGGTCAATGGTAGATGGACTGGAAAGATTCCATTGGGTTTCGTAACTAGGAAGTCACTAAGGACCCTGGTGTGAGCAATAGAGCTGTTGAGTGAACTAAATGCTAGAGAAGTGAAGAGCCTATATACAGCTCTCTTACAAGAATCTTACAAAGGAGAAGTGGGAGCAGGGAAATATAAGATTAAAGAAAAGCTTTTGTTAAGTTTTAAAATAGTCAATGCTTAGTGTCTCTGGAATGACTGTGTCTGTTCCATTCTCGCAAAGATCACCTCAAGTCTCGCCTCCTCCACTCATTCTTTTCCCACTAACTCAAGCTCCATCTGATCTCTTCCTCTTAAAAATGGATTAGAAATTTTTACTCTTAACCTCCCGATATACAGCTGAGGCTAGAGGTTCTCAGTCGTGGGGTGAGACAGGAGAGCCTCCACAACAAAGAATCACCTAGCTCAAAATGTCAACAGTGCCAAGGTTGAGAAAATCTCCACTATATTTGGAATTCAAGCCACCTCTCTCCCACCAGGACGCAGGACTACCATGACTAAAATCTTCCAACTACTTTCCTCGCGTCTCCTCTTGTTCCCCCTATGATGCAGCAGCCAGAGTGACCTTCAAGAACAGATCAGATCCTGCCATGCCCCTTCTCTGCTTAAAATCTTCAATGGCTTCCTAGAGTACATAGCTTGTCTACCCCCATTTCCTATAGGCAACAATTCTGAATTTGCTGTATCTCTTTTCTACCTGCATATTATACTTTTACTATATATTTGTATAAGCACAAACAACACATAGATACTATTTTAATGTTGTTTTTAAAATTTATATAAATCATTTTATATGTACTTCTCTATCTGTCACTTACTTACCTAGGAGACTATTATAGACAGTGCGGATATTCATCCATAAACATCACCTTGAGCGTGGTACATGGGGGTTGGGGGTGGTGTCTGTCTCTAGGGCATACACCTAGAAATGGAATTGCTGGGTCTTACGTTTGCACAGCTTCAACTTTACTAGATACTGCCACATTTCTTATACCAACTTACTCCCATCAGCAAATGCAAGAGAGTTCCCATGTCCTCACCCAGTATTCCCCAGTTTTGGTTAACAAAGCAATACAAAAACTACAGCCAGTGTTCAAACATCAGACAATTCCACAGGACCATCTGTGTTTCTTCCTCTCCTTGAAAAATGAGAACATCTGGCAAAACAGAGCTCATGTTTTCTGTATGAAAACAGCATGTATAATTCATCATGGTCCTAAAGGCATTTGAGTTTGTGAACCCTGCACTAGGTGGCCATAACACACTATTAAAATCTTGAACCATTCCAGCTAACAGCCTTCTGTGTGGCATGCTGGTGTCCACAAGTCCTGAGGTCTGGGAGCTGGCAATACCCACAGGTGATGACTCATATGCAGGTCCTGTCTGTCCACCCCCATCCCAATCTGGTCTTTTCA
This sequence comes from Pan paniscus, assembly GCF_029289425.2. Taxonomy (NCBI): domain Eukaryota; kingdom Metazoa; phylum Chordata; class Mammalia; order Primates; family Hominidae; genus Pan; species Pan paniscus. Next base: position 26,753,743 of record NC_073272.2, on the reverse strand, counting down.
TCATCAGCTCTCTTCTTTATCCACAAACTCATCAGTACTATTAATTTTAGTTCATGGCTGCTACTTGCTTCTCTCCTCCTTCCATTCTTTTACTGCCTATTTTCTTAGTTTCATACTTTTTTTGGCCTTTTGTAGGTATGTAACAGGTATTCAAAAATATTGTTTAAGTTAGTTCAGGAGATAGTAGAGTCTTGAATTTTTATTAACTATTTATTAAGCAAAGGTAAAAGAGAATGAATGATTGCCAAAATTCTATTCTAGTGTTTTCTAAACTATGTCCTGCATCTACATAAATATGGAGAGAGCTGGCTTAAAACAAAATTAAACAAATTTCTATTGTAGGACACCTTTGAGCCTTAAATATGCTAATATACATTGAAAACAACAAAGGGGCGGGGGATATAGAATGTAGCATTTTCTAAACTTCTTTGGTCAGGGAGCCTTTGTTACCCCGGGAATACTAATGACACTAGAATTACATAGAACAGATTGGGAATGCTGCCCTTTTTAAATGGTCCTTCAACTTTCGGTTTTTCCCCTACACTAATCTATAAAGTCTATTTTGTTTCTAACAATGAAGTTACCTTCCTAGGGAATTTTGGGTTTTATATATATAAATATATATAAACATATAATATATATATAAATACATGTGTATATATAATTTGTTGATTTTTTTAAAGACAGGGTCTTGCTTTGTCACCCAGGCTACAGTACAGTGGCACGACCATAACTCACTACAATCTTCAACTCCTGAGCTCAAGTGATCCTCTTGCCTCTCAGCCTCCCAAGTAGCAAAGGCTATAGATAGGTATGTGCCACCATGCTCAGCTAATTTTTTTTTAAGAGGTGGGGTCTCACTATGCTGCCCAGACTGGTCTAGAACTCCTGGCCTCAAATGACTCTTCTGCATCAGCTGAAGGGAGGGTGGGCTGGGATTAAAGGCATGAGCCACCAGACTTGGCCTATATATTTTAAAGTTATTAAAAGTAATTCCTCCGATAGAGAAGAGAGGAGTTAGGTAGAATAACTGTCTTACTTTTTTCCCATTCAGGAATTTCAATAATAAAGCTTTAAAAAATGGTTTTAGGTGTCTCTTGTTATTGAAAACTAAAATATAACAAACTGGTTGATGAAAGCCAACAAAAACAAATCTACACATCTCTGAACAAACCCTGGACTGCAACAGAAGATCAAAGTAAACATGTCTCCACCGTCACAACCAAAATCAAAGGCAACTCTGCAGCTGGATTCTCAAAGTAGCTGAAAGTTCTCATCAAGTCCATGTCAGTCTTATTCTCCGTGAGCACTGTACTAACCCACCCCATGTGTGATAAAGCTATGAACAATGGGGACTGCCTAATGCAAATTGTGTTCCTGAGTCACTGAAGGGGTTAAAGCCATTTCATGTCATTTAAAACCACACAGTGGAACAAATGGCCATATCCAATTGTCTTCTTCTTGAGGGCAGAAACTGTGTCTTAATCCTGCTCTGGGCTGGTGTGGTGGCTCACACCTGTAATCCCAACACATTAGGAGGCCAAGGTGAGAGGACTGCTTGAGCCCAGGAGTTTGAGGTCAGCCTGGGAAACATGGCAAGACCCAGTCTCTACAAAAAATAATTTAAAAGAATTAGCTGGTGGGGGTGGGCGGGTGGCAGTACACACCTGTGATCCCAGCTACTCAGGAGGCTGAGGCAGGAAGACTGCTAGAGCCCAGGAGATTGAAGCTGCAGTGAGCAGTGCTTGCGCCACTGCACTCCAGCCTAGGCAAACGAGTGAGACTGTCTCAAAAAAAAAAGAGAAGAAAAAAAAAAAAACCAAAAACAAAGAGAAAAAAACCAAAAACAAACAAACAAAAAACAAACAAAAAGCAAATTCTGCTCTGGATCTCTGAGGGCTGCCCCACAGTGCCTGTCACACAGAAGACACAAAGGAAATGAAGTTGGTAGACTTCGCTGCTACAGAAAACCAAGGAAAAAAGAGCAAGCTCACAAATGTCCATGCTCCTATGAAACTGAAAGTCCTTTTATAGCCTTCTTGGGACTAGGGCTCAAGTAGCTGTGAACAAGTACTGTTAGATGAGCTGGTAATACTGTTATAACCTTCACCTGGGCCAGCCTGCCCTCTTAAAAAGAATAGCTCATTTAACCCCTGTGCTACAGGGGCTCAGTACTGGCACTTTCTCGATTTAAGGATGACAGCTAGTCCATGATTTACTGTGGTCCACTGACCAATGAAGAATAAGACAATACCACCAAATGTGACAGGCTAAACTTCTTACAGATTTTACTTTGATGCTCACCATATTTACTACTAGTACAAATCAGGCTGAGAAACACCTACCATAAATCAGATATCTAACACTAACAAATTATGCACCCATTACAGATGACCTTTGGAGTTGCTCAAGGTACAGTCACAATCATGCATTAAAAAAGCTGCCTTTCACTGTAAAGTGTGAATGTATGAAATTAAATGAGGCTTGCAATGTAATCAGTGTGGTTGGCTGCTTTAATATATTCCATTTCAATTTCAAATCACCGTAAGCCAAGAGTGACGAATCTAATTTGATCAGTTGTTCACAAAAACACAGAAAAGCAAATGTGGATCTAGCAACACAGCCAGATTTTTAAAGGAATTAATATTTTCCACCACCACCAGAAGCCCTTAACATATTTTTAAAAAATACTAATTAAAAACAAATCCAAACAAAATTCTTTTCTCACTAAAAATTCAACCCTCACACTCAAAAGTTCAAAAGAGACAATACTTAAAAGCATAAAAAGCATATTTAATTTTAAAAGCCAGTGACATATTTCAAATGTACCAAGAGGAAACTAAAACCAACAGGTCTTTACAGTGCACTTCCTGGAACTAATGTGGAAGGTTCTCCAGCACTGGTTATTAGTATCTAGCAAGAATTTGTATACAAACATATTTCTTTATCCCCATCCCTACTATAATTTGGGGCAACACAACTCACAAATGTACTCACTGTCATACTAGAGGTCTTTAGGACTCTAGCAGCTGCTTAGCAGAGCACACAAGAAACATGATGATATGGGAATAAGACTGCATTATCCCAGTCACCTTTGAAAGTTGTGATGCTCTTCAGAATCTCCCTAATTAATATGTAATTTTTAAGGCTTTAGCATTTTCCTCTAGACCTCCGTACATAATTTCTAGAGAAAATACACGGAGTGCTTCCAGCAGGTGCACATTTGGTGGAGGGGGACCTTCCAAAAGCTCCCACAGTGGAAATACCACACTCCTTACCAAAGCCCTTCTTTCAAGATCTAGCCCCTGCCTGTTTGTCCAACTTGATCTTCTGTTACTTTCCCTTCGTTGCCTGTCCTCCAGCCACACCTGCCTCCTAACTGTCCTAAGATGCTCCAGCTTCAGACTTTTTCCTCTGGTTGTTCCCCTGGTGTAGAACGTCCTGCTTCCAGAATTTCCTCCCTCTTGTCATTCAGGTCTCAGCTTAAACACCAGCTTCTTAGAAAGAACTTCCTATCCACTTCTATCAAACCACCCCATTTTATTGTCTCTGTAGGGGTTGTTACTATCTGAAATGATCTTGCTCTTTACTCTTCTGTAGAATGTGCCATGAGAACAGATACCTTGTTTATGCCTGATGCATGGTAAACAACAACAACAAAAAGCTAAAAACAAACTTATAACATACAACAATAATAGACACCATAAAGAGGCACTAAAGTAACACAGATGTTTAACAATTTCTTTTTCAATAGCTAGGATGTCTGACACTGAGGAAGGGCGGGAGGGGCTAACATCTTTGGAGTCTGCTGGCCCTAAGTTTCAAATGCGTGTCTGTACTAGATAGAATTTACTGTCCTAGAAAATAAGTTTACCTGTTTTATATCTGTAAAATGGGGATAAGAGCATCCATTCAGCAGATTATTGTGAAGATTAGCATGACTACATGTAAAGAACAGTTCATCAGTAAAGGATTTGATGTTTATTTTATTCTTATTTACCTATCACTACCAACTACTGACATTCTCTTTAAAAATGGCAACCAAATAACAAAAATATGAATGAATCAGCACTCACTGTATCACCATATCACCCTGGAAACTAGGAGATTACAAATACAAATGGACAGAAATAAAAATGGTATGATTTCTAGAATTTTTTTTCCAACTTTTAAGTGATGGCTGATGTCTCTATCACTTCTAATTATAAAATACAACATATCTCATTTCTTTCTTGAGACAAAGATCCAAAGACAACAAACTACTAAAAAACTGCATTTATTAATTTATATTCAGTTAAACAAAGGCAAATATAACAAAGGGTACTTATTAATTTTATTCTCCAGAGATGCTTTAGCTGAGCCATGTCATAACAAAGACATCACATAGCAAGGCTTCTATCAGCACTGAACAAAAAAGTAGCTTTTTTTTTCCCTTCTGCTTTTTTCATTTGAGCAGTAAGGAACTATGCTGGCTTATTTATTGGGCAGTAAATGTATTCGAGACACTACCCTTTCAGGATAATGAAAACCTCAAAACAGGTCAAACACTTGAAGTGGTAAGTACTGATTGCATCATGGAGGTACATACTATGCAACCAGCCTTCTTTGTGCTACTAATTCTGCAGCTAACAGATTTGGGGAATTAGTTAAGAAGGGAAGGGCACTAGAGAAAATATTATTAACTGAGAAATACAAAAGGATGGCAGCAAAGAGAAGGTTATGGGAGTAAAATTACTAATTGAGGAAAAATAAGGGAAAACAGCAAAAATAGAGAAGGCAATTTATATGAGCTGGACTGGTCTGCACCTATAGTATCAGGGTGGACCCCATGTGAAGTTGCCACATTTTGTACACAAAAAAATGGTCTAATGTCAGCAATTTTATATGGTACAAACCAACACATTTACCAAAGCACTCAGGACTCCTCGTTACTACCTAATAAATGATACCCCCTAACTCGTGCATGAGTTTTGCATGCGAGTGGAAGCTCTGAATGGCTTGTATTTGGAACCTTTACACAGCAGTGTCCAAAATGGTAACTGTTAGGGTGTCAGACTCCATTGTGGACAAGAAACTCTTCTATTTTAGTAGATTCAAATCCCCACATTTCTTTTGATGGCTGTTAAGGTTTCAGAGGCATTCTCAGTTTCCAGAGAAAGATTGGTATTAAAAATGTAATACAGGAGTTTAGAAGTGCTTAAATATTTTGAAGTCTGAATAAAGGCAAGATTCAAAGGGCATAATGGAAAAGAAAACACATGAATTTACATAATAACTAATATTTTAAGATGTTCAAGAAGACCCTTATAGAGACACAGAAATACATTTTTAAAATAACAAGAAATGGGGATATTAAGGCACATAAATAAACCTGTCACTGCAGTGACAATGTACTGGTGAAGTGGGGCGGGAAGATGAAAAGGGGAAATATTCAGGTAAACACTCCAGTATTTAAAAACAAATTGTGTGTTTGGATAGCTAATGTGATAATTTGAATTACAGCATGTGGTATTCTAAAAAAGAGTGCTGCAGAGTTGCCTGTGTGCTAGAAGGTGATTGGTTAAGCTTGTTCCAGTATTATTTATGATAATAAAATATCCTCGTCTGCATTTGGTGGGGGGGGGTAGGGAGGTGTTTAAAGAAAGTGAGTATCTGTATAGTGATCAAACTGTTACTGAGCAAGAGCTTAAGCCTACTCCTAATCACCAGGATTTCTGTTAATTAATCGTAATCAGGATAAGGTAGTGAGGAAGGGGACAGTCAAAGTGCAGAGAGCAATGGGGGCGGGGGTGGGGTGGGGACCTGTTTTGGTGAAGATGAAGGGTTTAATTAATCACAGGGCAAAACAGAAGTTGACATTTACATCTCAATGCTGTCCCTGGTTATAAGCTGACCAAATGTATATGAAGCCCACTGACAAACCATATTTCACCAATTTTAAGATAAATCTCCTCTCCTATGTTATAACATCTCTGAAATTGGAACATGTCTTAAGTTAATGTCATTTTGGATTTAATGATAAACGCTGATAGAGTTTAGCTAATGGTCATCTTTCTAAAAGTCACTCTGTTCCAACTTACACCAGCCAATCAATTATCAGAGAATGTTAAGTTTCCTACATGACTCTGTAACAGCTGCTAGTATCTTAGAAAATAAAAAACACCAGGGAAGGAGATGGTCTTAGTCATCTACATGTTTCTGATGCTTAAACACACCTCTAATTATGCCCTTTATCTGAACTAGGAATCTTGGGAGATAATATACATTAAGAACTTTAATACTGGGTCCCCTGACTTTGTTACAAAGAATGCTACTGTGTATGATTCAAAATCTTTATGGAAGGCAATCTAAGCAGATACAGAAAATATTCAATATTTTAATATGTTGAACTACTGGTGCAACAGATGTTTGCCACTTGGGTAACTACAGAAAACCTAACAGAAATCTTTTGATGAACTTTATTGAAAAGAATAAGACTGTTAAATAAAGATACCATGCAATGAAGGAGGAAAAGAACTCTGGAGTCCTGTGTTGCCCAATAAGGTAGCCACTAGTCACATGTCACTATTTCCATTTAAATTAATTAAAACTAAGTAAAATGGAAAATTCAGTTCCTCAGTCGCACTAGCTACATTCAAGTGTTCAACAGCTACATGTGGGGCTAGAGGCTACAGCACTGGACAGCACAGATACAGAACATTTCTACCATTGCAAAGAATTCCGGTGGACAGTGTTACTCTAGATGAACAATCTGAAGATGAGTAATAGCTCAGCTCCAACACGTAGCAGTTGCAAATCTGGATAAATTAATGGTGTCCACCAAAACTTGCTTTTCTCATTGGTAAAATGAATATGTAATTGTTATCCTACTCCCAGAGATGCTGTGAGGATAAGAGGACAAAGGACACGTGAAAGTGCTTTGAAAAGTATACAGTAGCTGGGCGTGGTGGCTCACACCTGTAATCCCAGCACTTTGGGAGGCCGAGGTGGGCGGATCACAAGGTCAGGAGTTGGAGACCAGCCTGGCCAACATGGTGATCCCCCGTCTCAACTAAAAATACAAAATTAGCTGGGTGTGGTGGCGTGTACCTGTAATCCCAGCTACTAGGGAGGCTGAGGCAGGAGAATCGCTTGAACCCGGGAGGTGGAGGTTGCAGTGAGCCGAGATCGCACCATTGCACTCCAGCTTAGGCAAAAGAGTGAGACTCCGTCTTAAAAAAAAAAAAAAAAAAGAGAAAAAAAAGAAAAAGAAAAGAAAAATATACAGTGCCATAAACAGGTTAGCTAGTAAGTTATATTTTTATATGATTTACTTTAATAAACACACTTATGTCTGCTGGATTTTTTTTTTTTTTTTTTTTTTTTTACTGTTTAAACCCCCAAGTTTCATGGCTTCTTTTTCTTTTTTTATTGGGAAGGGAGGGGGCTGGTTAAAAAAAGAGGGAAAAAAAAACATGCCTCAAGATATTTTTTAGCAAACAAATGCTTATAGTAACCACATGAATAACAGAAATGAGTGAAGTGGGCTGCAGTGAGGCTATGGCAAACTGGAGAACCCATATTCTGTCCAAACTGCTTAGCTGCTACTCAGCTTCAGTCAATTGTGGCCATTCAGGAATGTTGACCTACTGTAGCCACATATTGATTTTATTTAAAAATGCCAGAAATTTGGCTCTTTATAGGAACTCCCCACACTAAAAAATATTAGCAACCATTTAGAAATTTGAGGTGTTCTTCAGGCAAATTAAACACATTTAAAGGTCATGCGCAGTTTGTGGCTGCTACTATGCGACCTCTGGTTTCTAAGACCCTATGGCAGCTATACTTCTTCCTACGTGGCCCCATGTCTTAGGACACTTACAAATAAATGCACACAATTTACTGCTCATTTCATGTGAAATATAAATAAGAGTCACAGTATTACTCATTTTATATAAATTACCATTCTCCAGTATTAAGAAATTATTTCTATGATTACTAAAATATTGAAAAGGAAAAAAAGGCAAGAAAATGATATTATTCCTTCTTGCATGATTTTATATGCAAGTTTTACTGTAATTAAAGTTTTTTTATTGCTACTCCATTGGAAAATCACTGAAAATATGGGGGAGAACTATAGTATCTTATATAAAAGCCAAAGTCTTCTACTGATGAATGAGTTAGAAATGTTTTTTAAAATTCTAATTTGAAAAGCTTAATGTCAGAAAGCAAAGCAAATCTTTTAATTCTCCCAGTAATTTAAATGCTATAAACTCAAAAACACATTCAATTTAAAAGGTTTCTATTATATTGAAGCATACACAATTTTTTATTCCAAGTATACTTAACTGTATTTTATTTTTATCACATGCCCACCCAAAGGAATCAGCAGTTGCAGCCTTTTTATTCAGTTGATAATTCAAATATTATTTCTAATACAAATATATGGTTTATCACGCTTATTTATCACTAACTTGCTACACTTCATAATCGCATTACAACCCCACTGTGTACTGAATACCACTTACAGTTCAAACTACTCAAGATAAGCACTGCTACTTTCAAGAGAAGATTGGCAGTAATTAAAGGTCTTATTTAGTAGTTGTTGGTAACCACCTTTTTAAGGAGGAAAAAAAACCAACAGAAAGTAGCATAGATATATTTAATTTAGTAATTGTATTTTATTAATGAGGTCTATTTTGGACATATACTTTAACTGGGGTTAAAACAAAGATGTGCTAAACTGTTATCAATGCTATAAAACAGAATGAGATGGAAGTGTTTTGTAATTCATCAGTCGGAAGAATTGAAACATCTGTGACCTACATGGCATAAAACTAAACCATACTAGAACACTAATAATAATAATAAAAACAACAATAGTACTTTGCACTTATAGACCTCCTTTCAGAGGAATTTCAGAGTGCTTTTTAAACACATGTTATTTTCCCTTTTTCGAACAAATAAAACAACTAAATCAAAGAGTAATAATGGTTTGCCCATGCCACAGTGAGTCAGTGACAAACCAGGAATAGATTTTCTAACTCGCTCAGTCTCCCACAATGATATCATGCAATGATTACTCTGTTAGAGTATATCTTGCAGGTTACACTCAAGACAGGTATCTCCAGATTTCTTGTGGGCTTACTATTTTTCTCCCCCAGCCCCAGCCTATTAGTAGTATTGTTTACAAACCTACATTGCCATTAATACGTGTGCCTGCATGCTGCTCAACTGAAAGTCACATGGGTGATAAGAGAAGACCAGTCTGAAAGTCTCTTAGCGGTTCTTCACCTTCCCACCTTCACGAGAGCTTTCTGGAGTTGGCCTCCAGACATTTCAAGATATATTAAAGGCTAGCCAACCAAATAACACATCTGGAGCAGAGAGCTAAAACTGTGAATCACTAGAAAAATCTGCAGGTGGCTGGATGCGGTGGCTCCTGCCTGTAATCCCAACACTTTGGGAGGCCAAGGCAGGCGGATCTCTTCAGTTCAGGAGTTGCAGACCAACTTGAGCAACATGGCAAAACCTTGTCTCTAAAAAAAAAATACAAAAAATTAGCCAGGCATGGTGGCACATGCCTGTAGTCACAGCTACTTGGGAGGCTTAAGTGGGAGGGTCACCTGAACCTGGGGAGTCAAGGCTGCAGTGAGCCGTGATTGCGCCAATGCTCTAGCCTGGGCAACAGAGTGAGACTCTGTCTCAAAAAAAAAAAAAAGAATCTGCAGGGAAAACAACCAGCTGCTATCTGGTATATAAATTCTGGAGGGCAAGGAGTGTGCCTGGGTTGAGACAGTCCTCATTTGAAGTATGATTTTAGACTTTCAAACTTAATCCCACTAATATGACTGAGCATCAGTTTGATTTATATAACCTAAAGGTTTAAACAAAGAAATTTCTAGGCTGGAATTTATGTAATCTTCTGGAGATACATGATATCACAGCCCAACTCTATTAGTAATTGTCAGAAAGTAGACAAATTAAGGTGGGAAGTTAAGTCCATGTGGAATGAGGAGATGATATGGGCTAAATGTTTGATGAATGTATACATACATGGATAGAAAATTTTTTATGACACAGTTGAAGGACATAATAGGAAATAAATAGCAGAGAAAAGAGGATGGAGTCAGAAAGTGCTCTATTATAGAAAACATTAATTTAACATACCATTTATTAGGCTCCTATCATGAGCAAGTTGCCATCAGACATATAATAATGTATCAAGCATGATCCCTGTCCTCAAATAATTATAATGTAAGAGGGACAGTGCTTAAGAACTACAGGAGTTTAGAGGACAAAGAGATCACTTATGGCTGGGAGGCCTTAAAGTATGAATACAATATGAACAGAGACTGGGTTGAGGTTGGCTAACCCAGGCAGGGAAACCACACCAGCCAAAGGATGTGGCCACAGTGGAGTCAAGGCCTGCTCAGGGACTGGTGAAGAAGGGTCTGATTTGTGGGTACCAACAAGGTGCAGTCCTAATCTTTCTAGGCAAAAAGGGGTGATCTGAGACTATTTTATAACTCCAGCTATAGCCAGTCAAGCTATTTCTCCTGCCTGGACACCCCAGGTAAGATGAGCACCCCAAGAGATGAGCACAAGACACAGGAATATCCTCCTAAACCCTCTACTACTACCATCCTGTTCCAGACCGCTTGGAGGACATGCAAAATTATAAAGTTGCGGAAGGCTGCTCTACCCAGGATCCAGTCAGCTGAGTGTCAAGGTAAGTAGAAGAGGACAGGAGGTGGGAATGGTCTCAGAAATCCAAACCACAGAAGCTCCTAAGTACCACGTTTGGGTTAGCCTCCACCTTAATATCTCCCCAGTTACCTATCCAGTCTCCTTGAAAGATCCCCCATCCTCCCCAGCAGCCCCATTCCTTCGTTCATGACGCAAGTTAATGGGGGAAAATAACGTGCTTTATAGCCAATTTTGTTGAAATGCATTTATTTCATCTTCAGTTTGCTCATTACCAGAAAACAGTTCCTTCTTGCTTACTTTTCCCTAGCCTATTTTTCTTCACTTTATCTTTGATGCTACATTAGCGTATACAGCACCATAAATGCTTCCTTTATCTAGGAAATAATTCTTGTGTTTGACTTCATTTCCCTTTCTACTGTCTGTTTAAATTGTTATCTAGATGCCACCCAGTCTCCCTTTCTATATCAAAGTCAAACTTAATGCATATTTGACAAGAAGCAATATTAAAGTTTGAAGAGTTTCACTAACTCAGAGATTCCCAACACTGTGGGTGTGCATCAGAATCACCTGCGGAGATTTTTAAATACACTGCCGCCTGGGTCCCACCCCAGACCTACTCAATCAGAAATCTGGCTTGCAGATTATTCGTGTTTCAACTTCTTCCATTAAGTATGGAAAACTGAGAATTAAAGTTTTCTTTTTAATACACTTCTGACATGATGCTATTTCAATAGATAAGAAAACTAAAACACAGTTATCAAGATATATTTTAAGCTCCTTGAGAACAGGGACTATGCTTTTTTCATACTGTAACCATGTGGTAAAAATGAATCGAGCATTTGCTACATGTTTGGTGTTGTGCTAGATGCTGAGGATACAAATCTGAACAAAACATGGTCAATGACAGGCTGCAGAAACCAACTCAAATACAGTTGTAACACTAAGTACTATAATAGATAGTCGTTTAGACAAAGTATTCTCAGAAGTAATAAAACCAACTGACATTTACTGCATGCTTACTATGTGCCAGGCACTGTCCTAAGCATTTTACGTATTGCCTGTTTAATGTCCCAGACGTTTTACATATTAGCCTATTTCCATGTCATCCTGCTGAATTTAGAACCCTTTGAGGTAGGTGCTATTTTTTTCCTGTTTTATAGATGTACTTCAAGGTTACTTATCTAGTAAGGGGTGGAAAGTCAAAATTTGCACCTGGCACTCTCACTCCAGAGCCTGAGTTTTTAATCACTACCCTATATTGCTTTTGAGAAACCCAGGCCAATGCCCTTGGTGTTCAACAAATGCTAGCAGAAGGAAGGAACAAAACAACAAATATTTTACAGAGCATTCACATGGTATGCCTGAAGCTCCTCCTTCCTAAAACTCCTGAACACAACAAACTAGAACCTTTGAATGTTTGTATGATTCCTTAGAGCCTAGGCAAAGACAAATATTATCTTTCCCTTTACTTCAGTAATGAGATCAGAAGTTAGGTTTTCATAGCTAACCCTTAAATCGATCCCTTCATTTCTATTCCTCTAGTTCGTGAGAGCTTACATCATTTGAGCCAAACTAAAAATGGCATTTTGAGGACACTGCTTCCAGGAATTCCCACATGCCTGTAGCATGTTACAGTGACACTCTGCTGCAATGAAAAAGATATTTCCTTAGAATTAGGCGAGAAAGGCAAATCTAAAGAGATGATATTTCAGGTTGAAAGAAGGAAAAAAGTTTCCTGATTCAGAGTTAAAGGCTGCTGCCAACAGCTTGTTTTGTTTCCAAAGATCAACACACAAAAGTTTCACAGAGCTGGAGGGAAAAGATTTGGATGCTAAGTTAGACAGGGGGTGGGGGGGCATAATTCCCATCATTCCTTTGGGAGCAGTACAAAAATAACAAAACCTTTATAAAAGAGATGAGCAAGCTGGCTGTGAAAGGAATGACCCCTCACATATAGGGAAAGCAATTTGCATCTACAGATCTCATTGGTATAAATGACCTCCTTCAAAGAGTGAAAACCTCAATGGAAAGCCACTATATACCCATGAAAAGCTTTGCCGCTTATTTGTTGAGCTGTATACAGACTAACAAACAGGAGTGGTTAACCTGGCGCACCATGCACTATAGAGATATTTTTTTTAAGTAGGCTTAGTCAGCTAATCTTGTTGAGATTTCTCTCATACTACTGATTTCTTATTCTCAAAATAAATTAAGAGGCTTCATTCAAAATTCCCTGTGGTCTACCAGCTTGAGTTTGTTGGGTGTCTTTGATTGTCTCTTGTCTTTAGATTCCCTGCCTTGCCTCTTTAGATTTTGCTGTGCCCTTTGGTATTTCCCGTTAGTCCATGTCTGGAATAGCTAATTACATGGTAGGGTAATTCCTGCCGTACAACAAGGAATAGCAGAACCTTGCTAATTCACACCAATGACTGAAAGACTCCTGTGTAAGTTACTGAATTATGCAAATGAGCAATAAGTGAAGAAAGATGATTCAAAATTGTATTTCATTCATTTATTTTGACAAGTGTAGTTTAGTCTTAATTATTTTGAAAATTTCTTTGTAGCATACTAATAAATTTACTGCGGCTTATTTGTTAAAAGTGATAAAGCCTTCACTAACAGAGACCAGAGTGCACTCTGTTGAATAATTTCCCAAGACAGACTACTGTTCAGACGCTTTCTTTTACTGTGGATTTTACTGACTTTTCAGCATCGACTTTTTTTGGTAAGGCAATATATAATATACCAGTAAACTTGAAGAATTAGTTCAGCAGTAAACATTTACTTCATAAACAGGTCTTACATGTTTAAACTTTCACCATGGTGTTAGTGAAAAAACAAAACACAACAAAAAATCAGCCATGCTTTAAGTAAAACATTTTTACATTTTTTTCGTCATAATGCTAACAGGACTTTAATTTTTATTGTCTAAATAAAACTAGTTTGGTCTGTCAGTCATCCCATTTAATTCCAATTTCTATTTTGTTTTGTCTTACCACACTCCTTTTCTTTATAGTTAAAGACGTCTGTTTTAAGATAAGTGGATATATCACAGTATGTAAATTTTCATGTCAAAATACTTAATTATTATATTCTGAGTTAAATTATTTAAGATAGAAAAACATTTTGATACACTTTTGACAGATGTATCCTGTAGGATGGATCAATTTCTTTCAAAGCACCACCACTGGTTACAGTGGAGAGTGGAGAGTGAAGAGAGAATACTCTTCAAGGACAGCGGGCCCAGTGGCTCACGCCTGTAATCCCAGCACTTTGGGAGGCTAAGGCAGGTGGATTGCTGGAGTCCAGGAGTTTGAGGCCAGCCTGGGCAACATGGTGAAACCCCATCTCTACAAAAAAATACAAAAATTAGCTGGGCGTGGTGGCACGCACCTGCAGTCTCAGCTACTAGGGGCGGGGGACTGGGATGGGAGGATCACTTGAGCCCAGGAGGTTGAGGCTGCAGTGAGCAGAGATCGTGCCACTGAACTCCAGCCTAGGTGACAGAGCGAGACCCTATCTCAAAAAATAATGCCCTTCAAGCTTATAGTCCTGAGTTTAAAGCTTTGCTTCTTAATAAGCACTTTTAGACGAAATTTTCAATTCAGATATGCTTTCAAATCATGATGCATTTGTCAAAGGAAGTTCTCCCTTTATAAAAGCAAGATAAATAGGGCACTTAAAGAAAAGTGAGAAAGGCAAAACTTCGTCTCAAACTACATGTCTGCATCTGTGCCTATTAAAATCTCACATACTCTTTAAGGCCCAACTCAGGAAATCTCCACCAGGAAACCTTCCCTGAGGTATATGCTGAGATCCCTTAGCAATTCACACCATTCCCTTGTATTTGAGTTACTTGTCTTCAGGCTGAAGTTTCCCTAATAGATTAAGAACAGGGCAGCTGTGATATGGCAGAAAGAAAAGCCGGGCTCTTAACACTTCTAAGCTTTGCTACTTTGGGAGAGTCATTTCATCCTTTTGGGGTTGTTTCTCATCTCAGAAGTGTCAACTACATACCCGTATACAATGGAATTGTCTGGAAAATGTAAAAGATAATGGCTGTGAATGTTCTCCACAAAAGTAGAGTCCTATAAAAAGGAGGTATTTAGAGGTGAATGCATGAATAAGCAATTGGTCAGAAGTATTGGTACTTCTAGAAGCAATATCATATAGGACAGAGACCCAATACATATTTGCTGAATAAACTGGGCAAGGGTTCAGGGCACGAAGAGGGGACAGAGAGTAACAGACTTACACACAGACCTGCTTTTGTGACCCTATTTGAAATTACAATAATTTCTTAAAACAAGAAAAGTACATCAGTGTCTAAAATTAGCCAGCAAATCTATCTTTCTACGAACTAGTTTAAGCCTTAAGCTCTAGGGGATGGTGCTAGGGCTTGCAGGGCTCACAGGCCAAGGAGAGAAGGGTTTCCCAGGGCCTTTATACAGGGAGAATGTAATCAGTGTTGATTTAACTCAATGATGGGCTACTAAGTCTGTCTAGTTACTGTCCTGTTAGCCACAAGGTAAGAGAATGCAGATGGATCTAAATAAATTCATGACAACTACAGGAAGAACTAGTTTAAGAATGAGTCAAATTGATGATGGGTTTTCTTTGTATATGAAGGGTAGCATTATATGAACCAGATAGTACAGCATAAAATAATAAATGGCACTGATTAATAATGTGAAAATCAACATCAGTTCTTGGCCTGGGCCTACAGGGTTACTGGAGACATCACAAGGACATAATTAGACTTCAAAAGTTACGGTTGATTCCCTTAGATAATTATGAAAAATTTATCAAGAATTATAGGATAATGACATATGCCAATTCACATGCAAAGCAAGAAAGCAAAGCAAAACAAAACACAACAATGTCAGTTTAAATGTCAGCTTCAAAATGAAATTTGTATTATAATTGAAAAGATGAGGATTAGGTGAACACTTTGCTTTTAACCATTAAGGGCTATTCTGGCATGGTACAAGCACTAGTAAAAAAAATAAAAATAAAAAATACCAACCACCAAAACAAAAACAAAAGATTAAGAGGAAACGTGAGAGGCAGTGCTGTCTCATAGAGGAGCATAAACACTTCTGAAACCATGAGAAGAAATGTTATCACAATAGAGTTAAGGCAAATAAGAAATGATTAAGACATTAAATTCTGGGCTAAGTAAATGAGAAAAGATTCCCAAGAGGAAAAAAATATGCAATTTTAAAATAACCCCTAACTACTAGAGAAAAATAGCAGAGTCAGACTAAATCTGTTTAAATCCCAAACATCTCTGAAACCATGAAACAATTCTGGATAAATATAAATCCTCTAATTTGCCTGAAGCAAATGGGACTGGCATTTTCACACCGTTCACTGACTTTTTAAAAAAATTCACACTTATTGGAAATTTCAGCTAGTATAAAAAAGTCACAAATTCAATAACTGGTAATACCACAATGAGTGTTTCGTTAGAAAGTTTTAAGAAAAAAACGAATATCTGATCTCCTGAGCTGAACCTTTTAATGTTTAAGGCTACATTTTTAAAAGAAATAACTCATACATTTTAAGTGGCTGTTTCAATACATTTCTAGTGAGAAGCACTAATTTTGGGGAGGAAATTAGTATACCTGTATCTAACCCCAAGTGCTTGATTTAGGTCATGTTGTAATAGATTATACAGATATTACACAAATACTGATAATATTAATTCCTGAAACTCATAGTACATTCTATCATGATACTTAAAGGATCTACTCACTTCTCTGCCATGAGTATTACAAGCCCTTTCCTCCTAATTGATGTGCAATTAATTCAACCAACCTCCAATTAGTCTTCTACAACATTACCCTACTTAGACAATAAAGCAGAGCCTCTAGATTGGGTTCTAAACCTGGGCTAAAATAGGCTCCTACAGACCAAAAATGGTTCTGGGATTTCTCTTTGTAGTGTAATTTAGATGTCATATCTAATTTGCTGTCATGACTATTGTTTCACTGTGCAATTTTTATGTCGTTTTGAATGGTAAAGGCATCATAGCTTTATTGAATTAAACCTTTTGTCTTTATTTAGGGTCTGATGTTACATGTTTGTGCGCTTATGTTTATGTCTCAAAAGCTGCTTTTGACATCAAGTAGTAGAAAGGAGTATGCTCTCTTGATACGTTTGCTCATATCTTAGTAAATATAAACACAAACTGGAAAAACACCTTCTCCAAACTGAAGAAACAGAAAACTGAATATCATTATTGCTTTTAAAGGCAGAGATAGCTATTAAATAAGCCATTCACATTACAGAATTATAGAAGACCTTGCTGTTGTGTAACCTAAATGCCTTGTTGATTCTATTAATCAATTCTTTCCTAAGAAAGAACTGCCCTTTCCATTGACAGTTTTTGTGGTACCTACCTCAAACATTTAGATATTATTCTTACCACACTCCACAGTCACAAAAAAATTAAAATGCTCTCTGACTTTTTAAATCACAAGGGACAAAGTCTATCTTACCCATACCACAATACTCAGTTTAGTGTTGGTCTGTTGGCACTTATCCTTGTCCTGGCCTATGAGTTCCAGCTCTAAACTAAAGTTATGACTAAGAAGACTAACCATGGAAAGCCTTCCACTAGACCACTGGAATAGCCTTTTAACTAACTTTTAGTGCATGAAATTTCATAAAGTTTTTACTAGATAATTACACTTCCTGATTTTGTAATTAGTGGAAGTACATGCAATTACATAATAATTATGATAGTAATTACGTAATTAAGATGTATAATTATGTAGTAAAAAACATCATGGAAATAAAACCATCTACTGTGTAAGCACAATACATTTTAAAAGTAAATTCACTAGCTCAACTGTTTAAAAATACTTTTCTTCAAAATAAAGTGATTAGCTCACATTATGGCTTAACTGCTTGCGAATTGTTTCATTTTTTTCATCATTGGTGATAGAAGCATATTTTTAAGAAGTACATAAAAAAACTTATCAATCTTTAGTATTTTTCCTACTAAAAAATGACAATATGCTTTGCAAATGCAGACCATCAACCACATTATCACCTAGACATGGCAGAGCCCTTGTGTTGCTGTACTTGTCACTATAAAAGGGGAAAGGAACTTGCCCACTAAAAAGACATAATGGGAAATGATTTTATAGAACGAGTAACACATCTGTTATCATAGAAAGCCTCTAAGTCTCTTTGTACATAAAAGTGCAAACGTTGAGTGCATATTTACAGAAATGGGCTTAAAGACACATAATTAGAATCTGGAAGCTGGCTGCTCCAAAATATGGCAACTTTCATATACTAACTTAGCTATCTTGAAGAAGATGGCAGAAAATGTACAGAGCCAAGACACTTCTACTTATGGGGAAAGCAACTAAAGTGACCATTTCCTGGAAAATGTAGTTTCTCTTCTGTCACATTGTAAAGTTATCTCAAGTTAAAACAAAAACAAAACAGGCAGTATCCATAGAGAAAAATAAACCAGTGTTAGCAGGCTGCATGCTGCCATCAGACAATACCAACTTTCTCGTTCTTGTAGTGAGTATAAAAACATCACAGAAAAGTCAGTGACAGTAGGAAAAAGAAAATTTCAAAATAAACTTTTCAGTAGCAAAATTTAAGAAATAGACTCTTGTTTCCATTAAAAGAATCTAGTTGAATGCCTTGAAATCTTTATAAAATACTACTAAATCAATGTTGTAATGAGGTCCAGAATGTAGTGATAGGGTGAAACTTTACTCTGGGCACATAGAGAGTGGCCCTTACACGAAGTGGGTGTAGAACTACACTCCAGTTCTTTTTTTATTGAGATGGAGTCTCACTCTGTGGCCCAGGCTGGAGTGCTATGGTGCGATCTCGGCTCACTGCAACCTCCACCTCCAGGGTTCAAGCGATTCTCCTGCCTCAGCCTCCTGAGTAGCTGGGATTACAGGCACGTGCCACCATGCCTGGCTAATTTTTTTACTTTTAGTAGAGACGGGGGTTTCACCATGTTGACCAGGCTGGTCTCAAACTCCTGGCCTCAGGTGATCCACCTGCCAAAGTGCTCCCAAAGTGCTGGGATTACAGGCGTGAGCCACTGTGCCCGGCCTTAGTTCCTTCTTTTATAAGCCACTAATCTTAAAAAGCTGAAAGCTATTTTGAAAATCCTAATTTACTTCTCCCTTGTTCCTTCTAGTTACGAAGAAACAAAGTGGAAGAACTCATGCTTTTTGGCTTTTTTCCCCTCTTAGCCCTTGTCAGACCACTGCATTTTTAGCTTAATAAAAACATATTTCAAAAGGCCAGGTTGTGATATGAATTCTACCTTAAAACTTGGGTAGTCCTTCTGTAGCCTGCATAGTTGTTATTTTAAAGTTTTACCAAAAGGACGGCCCTAATCAATGAATGAATAAAATAGAAGTAGGCTTTAGTTATTAAGGGAGAGTGTCTTAGATCAGTGCTTCTGAAACTTTAACACGCGGAGGAATCACCTGAGGATCTTGTTAAAATGCAGATGCTGATGCAGTAGGTCAGGGGTGGGTCTGATATTTTGCATTTCTAACAAGCTTCCACGTGATGCCTATGCTGCTGGGTTACTGATCACACTTGGAGTAACAAGGCCTTAGGTTTGACTTGGAAAAAAATACACAGAGAAAAAAAGCTGGTTTGGGTTCATTTCTATGTTATTTTTTCCCTCAATTGTGAAATTATTTGGGTAATTACTTCAAGTTGAGTAACATTCTCTATAACATTTTAGTGCTTATAATTTTTTTCATGTTATGAGAGCAGTACATGCTCAGAGTATATAATGTAGAAAATATATAAAATTATAAAGAAAAAGAAAAGCTATAATCCACCTAGAGATAACTATAACAAATTCTAGTGTTCCTTACTAATTTTTCCACCTTGCATATACACCACAAATTAGAATCATAAGTTATCTAGTTTTGTATTTTATCATTATATATGTCATTGAAGATTAAACCTATGTAATATCTAACAATAACAACCCCCAGAGGCTCAAGATTATATAAACCACTTTTTTCTTACCAAAATTCTTTACGTATTTCTACAATCACTTCTTTATAATAAACAGACAGCTATGTTCTGAACTGTCAAGTCAGAGCTTCCTACCATAAAAATTCCCTTAATCAAAGAAACAATTTTTAAAAACCCTCAGATCATTTTTTTATTTGTAAGAAAATGAAATTAAAAATGCAGTTTACAGTTACCCATCTTAAAATCTATTTTTCTAAAGAAAATTGCACAAATATAAAAAATATAATTTTAAGAAGAATGAATAGATGCGAACTGTTTTGTGTGTGCTTTACCTGTTATTAGTTATTAAAAACAGAAAAAGCTTGTCCCCAAAATTCAGCAACAGTTTTTCGATGGAATAACACAACCAGGCCGGGCACGGTGGCTCACGCCTGTAATCCCAGCACTTTGGGAGGCCGAGGCGGGCGGATCACAAGGTCAGGAGATCAAGACCATCCTGACTAACGCGGTGAAACCCCATCTCTACTAAAAACACAAAAAATTAGCCGG
Source organism: Pan paniscus (assembly GCF_029289425.2). Lineage (NCBI taxonomy): Eukaryota > Metazoa > Chordata > Mammalia > Primates > Hominidae > Pan > Pan paniscus. The sequence goes on along the minus strand of NC_073272.2, from coordinate 26,733,517 downwards.
GCGTGGTGGCAGATGCCTGTAGTCCCAGCTACTCGGGAGGCTGAGGCAGGAGAATGGCGTGAACCCAGGAGGCAGAGCTTGTAGTGAGCCAAGATCACGCCACTGCACTCTAGCCTGGGCGACAGAGTGAGACTCCGTCTCAAAAAAAACCCAAAAAACAGGACACAACCAGTGGGCTTCAAAAAGTGGCAATAAGAAGAAAAGGACCAGACAGGTGCTCTCTGACACAGTCTTCTTTTTAATATTTTGTTAAGGATTTAACCAAGTAAATTCTAAGGATGTCAACTAGCTTAGAGAGGACCACAGGGGCTCTTTGCTACTTTCATGATGAAACTTTCCTGCTTTCACTTTAACAGTTCAGGAAATATAGCGGAAATCCTTAACACTGAAATGGGACCCATCTTGAGACTTTCCAAAATCTCCACATTCCCATATACACTAAAGCATATAATTTCTTCTATAAAACTCTTATTTTCTGGCTTAAAAAATACTACCTTTTAAGACCCTTTTCAGTACTAGCTGTTGTCTTTGTTTTGGAGACCATTTTCCACAAAGTAATATAATTATTAGCACTTCATGAGTGTAACTACTTAGCTGATGGGGAACACAGAACAGGACCCCGCGGCAGTGTGGGTGAGGAGCAGTAGGCTTGGCTTGCTCATTAGTTAAGTGACTGGATATTCTTTCAGTTCAATTTAAATCTGGCATCAGCAAAATAACACACACTAACATGTTACCTACCTTCAGTATCACTTGCAAAGAGTTCAAGCGACAAGCGTTAAATCTGCAAATGTCAAGGAACTTTAGTAACTTTAATTTCTTCATCAATATAATGAGCACAATCCACTGCTGCCTCACAGGAGTACTGTGAGAACTCGTGTTACACACGTGAAAGGACAATAGGAAACTATGAAGTACCTTAAAAGGGGCAGCCTAGTTCTTCTGGGTGGCATGTTAGGAAACAAGAGGGCCTACAGATGTTACCACCAGGCCTAAAGAAAAGACAGAAGAAAACAGATGACAAGAGACTGAAAAGTTTAAGGAAAAAAAAAAAGAAAAGAAAGCATATGAGGCTCAAGAGGGGAAGTGAATGTGGGATTTCACCTGGTTGAGAGGAGCAAGAAAACTGCAATCTTTGCAGGTGCAGCTCAGGAGGCTGGGGCACTCAAGGCTGCCCATAGCACTTTGTGAGAAACAGGGTGACCTGAAGAATAGTCCATCTAGGCCTAAAGAGACCTCCACTGGGAAGTCAGGCTTTCCAACGGATACTTCTCCTATGGGTAAATCGTCATCTTTTAGCTAGCCTCTATGCTGCAATTCCAATTTCTGTCTTCAACAGAATTCTACATCCTAGTGTTCCAATTCTGGCAGTGTTCAAAGGAATTTATTAAGAAATTCAAGTAGATCATCAGTTATGGACTGAATTGTGCCCCCCCAAAATTCACACTGAAGGTGGGTTGAAGTCTTAACCCTTTGTACCTTAGAATGAGACTGTATCTGGAGTGGACTGTATTAGAATGGACTGTATAAGGCCTTTAAAGAATTAAGTTAAAATGAGGTCATTAGGGTGGGACCCAATCCAATATGACCAGTGTCAGTATAAGAAGAGGAGATTAGGTACAGAGGGAAGACACTGGGAGAAGATAGCTCCCTAGAAGTTGAGGAGAGACCTGGCCGGGTGTGGTGGCTCATGCCTGTAATCCCAGCACTTTGGGAGGCCGAGGCGAGTGGATCATGAAATCAGGAGTTTGAGACCCACCTGACCAACATGGTGAAACCCCGTCTCTACTAAAAATACAAAAATTAGCTGGGCGTGGTGACGCGCACCTGTAATCCCAGCTACTCAGGAGGCTGAGGCAGGAAAATTGCTTGAACCCAGGAGGCAGAGGTTGCAGTGAGCCAAGATCGCGCCACTGCACTCGAGCCTTGTTGACAGAGCGAGACTCCATCTCAAAAAAAAAGTTGGGGAGAGACCAACCTTGCTGACACCTTGCTCTTAGACTTCTAGCCTCCAGAAATGTGAGGAAATATAGTTAAGCCACCCCATCCATGGTACTTTGTTATAGCAGTCCTAGCAAATGAATACACCATCTTACTATTAATAGCTGACACAGAATATGAGGAGAGAAGCATCTACTAAATGAGAACAGAAACAGAAAAAAAAGTTTCTTTCTAGAACTAAAGAAAGATCAAACACTGAAGTGAAAAAGTAGTGGCTCCCTCTCTTTGCTTCCAAAATAATTTCACCCTATTGGTGGTGACACTCAGGCCATACCACACTTAGTTGTTGCTGAATCTGTCTTTCCTCAACAGACTCTAAGCTCCTCCAGGGCAGGGAGTGTTGGCCATCCACCTTTGTTCCTCTGACATGAGGAATGTCACTCAACACATAATAGGAACTATATATAAACAAATTGTTTTTACTGTTGCTGAATAAACAACAACAAAGGTTCAGTTGAGAAAACTAAGAGACTTTTTTCTTCCTGCATTTTTAAGGAGATTTAGATTTGAACTGATTTAGGTTTCCCCTAAACTGTTCACTTACCCCTACTCAGGCCAAGGCACCACGGGATGAGGCAGCCAAATGGGACCATTTCATGCGGCCATCCTGGAAATGGATTTTTACTTCATAGATTGCCCCTATGTTCCTGTAAAACCGCCTTTGAATCCATTATGCCATCTGTGTACATTCTGGAGCAGTTACAATAATAATGCCAAAGTCCCACAGAAATAAGATTTTAAAAATGTAATGCAGTTACAGCAAATATGCAGTAAACACTTCACCAACGTGAATAACAGTCCTTTACCATTTTAAAGGAAGGAAAAAATATCAAATGGGGTTAATTCACATTATGGACTAATGGTCTGTAAACTTTCGTTTGAAAGCAAAGCAGAGAAAAAGCTTTGACAAGAGCTACTTTTCCCCATAAAAATAAACCTCTTTCAAATAATTTGTACATGTTTTTCTAAGTCAAATTGCCAAGTTTCAAACAAAAATTAAAACCACCATCCAGTTACAACCCTTAAAATATGGGCTTTATGATGGAAATGGTAAAACAATCTTAGTGAAGGAAATGTTGCTAGGTACTGACAGTAAAGGAGAGTCTACAGTAAATACTTCACACACCAGTTACGGGGCACTTGTTGACAGAAGACACTTAGACTCCATTCTCAATAATATAACTGTGTATAACGACTGTCATTTTTCACAGGACTTTTGATGTTAACATCTACTGGTGTTCTGGCCATGGTCCAAATTGAATAAATATATTTGCCCTCCGGTTCCCTTAGATTTTAAACTCATTTTAATAGCAGGTCTCCCTTGAATAGCAAATCAAAAGAGAATTCACTCCAACTTATAAAGTGAGAAGTCAATTTTATTTGTTATATTATTTTAAACTTATGGTGTTTTCCCTTATAATTGTTCTCCTCTCTACTATAAGAATATTCTTGTTCCCCCATTGTTCCCTATGAACTATGACCTTGCATTCAATTGTCTTTTATTTAGAAACCATCCAACTATGTCTTTAGAGTGCCCAGGAGAGGGGTTCTCAAACTTGGCTGCACGGCAGAATTATCTGGGGGAATTTTCAAAAAATTATAGCTTCCTAAGCTCTACCCCCAACATCTTCTGAATTAGAATCTGTGGACATAGGATCTATGGATTTGGGTTTTTAATATGCCCCAGGTGACTCTTAGGAGAGGGCTTATCAGATGTCATGTGTTAGGAAACCTCTGCTCTTGGTAAGTGTGCCCCCAAGTTTTGGTTTATATCCCACCACTTATGAATACCCTAATACCACTTAGCATTACTGCATGATCTGAAAATGCCTGGAGCATGTAAATTTCAGCTAATTCACTCATTCCCAAACTGTAATTCAGGAATAATAAATAAACAGCAGGAAACTCAAAGAGTTTCAATTGGTAAAATTCAATAAATAAAACAAAAGGGCTCTTGGAACATTTCATGAAGTTCCTTCAGTCCCATATATTTTTTTCTCTTCTCGTCTTATTTTCTTTAGCCCTCTGACATATAAAAGAACCCATCGATAACTCAATGCCATTTTTGCCCCGAATTGCTGGGTAGTATATTATTAGATACAAACAATAAAAAAGTGTACTGATCCTTAAACTTGTGAAATGGGACTACAGTAAACTCTGAGTGTACAGATCCTGTCAATACTTTTCCCTTTTAGCCAAGCAAGAGGCTTCCAAGCGGCTACTTATTTCCTCTTATTTTCTGTGGGTGTAATAATGTGCACTTCTCAATGTCCTCTAAGAGGATGGGCTAAATCTCCAGTGACTTTCCAGATCACTCCTCTACATGCCTCCAAGAGTTGCCAGACCTTTTGAAAACTGCTGATCATAAAAGACTGATTCTGCCTCTCAGATAAGAATATTAGAGCCGTATAGGGAAGAGGAATCTTTCCCCTCAAATAACATATAGAAAACAATCTAGGATGGATAGATTTAGAAAGAAATAATGGGCTGGCCAGGCACAGTGGCTCACGCCTGTAATCCCAGCACTTTGGGAGGCTGAGGCAGGCAGATCACCTGAGGTCAGGGGTTTGAGGCCAGCCTGGCCAACAAGGTGAAACCCCCTCTCTACTAGAAATACAAAAATTGGCCAGGTGTGGTGGCACATGCCTATAAACCCAGCTACTTGGGAGGCTGAGGCAGGAGAATCATTTCAACCCAGAAGGCGGAGGCTGCAGTGAGCTGAGACCGTGCCACCGCACTCCAGCCTGGACAACAGAGCAAGACTCTGTCTCAAAAAAAAAAAGAAGTAATAGAGGAACAGGTTCTAATATACTGATATTCAGAAAGAGGTAACAGACCTGATAGAAACAGATAATGCGTTCAGATAATCAGTACTTAATTTTCTCAACTCATAACTGTCTTTAGGAAAGGTCCTTGGGGATAAAAGAAAAACAGCTGTAAATGATATTACAAGTATATATGGGCTAGACATTGACCATGAATAAAAGTTCTAAAACTTAGTTATTAATAGGCAGAAGAAATTTATTCTCTGTATAAATTTTACTAATTCATGGAAAATATGCTGTGGAGATAGCTCAAGTCCTTGTTGAACATCTAGAGATAAGATACTAATATCTGAACCAGCTTCTCCATCAGTTGTAAAATGCTTTCTCTCCAAGGACAGCAAAACCAAATAAGTCAAGGCATTTAAAAAATAATTTCTAGCCTATCTTGTGGATGGAAAAACAAGTCAATTATGACTGGAATTAAAAACAGTGAGAACAAATCAAGGGCAGCATGGGGATTCTTATGCGGGGAAATCTAGCAATAGTTGTAGGTTTTTAATGTCATTGCGGTTGTTTCCAGCCCTAGTACTGACCAATAAAACGTTGAATTGATACTCGCTGACAAACAACATAAACACTCTGTAGGTAACTAATAAGAAAAATGTATAAATCTGCCTTTTTTATTTTTCACAGGTAATAGAAAAGTTGTCAATGTGATTTTCAGGTAGGAGAAAAAAAAAAACAAACATGCAGTTGTCATGACATTTTCAAATACTTTAAGTTATGTAACAAAGCTTTTCCCAGACCCATTAAGTCCCACAGTGCCCGCAAGTCTTGTATAAGGAAACGCCGAGTGCTGAGGGTTCCATGCAACAGCTGATCATACGGGCTGAGGCGCCTATATACTCTCTTAGGATGGAGTCAATAAAGGAACTCCACCTCATCCCTCTCTCAAAACGAACCTAGGCTTTTAGCGAACAGCAGAGGCACACTCCAGGTCTATTTTTTTGTGGTAATATCTGGTTTTTGTAGGCCCAATGATCACGTTGCCTATGCTTACTTTATTACAATTACTAAACTCTGTAGAAAATAGCATTTTCAAAATATAGCATTTAAAGAGTCCTTTTTGTACTGTTCCTCCCCCAAAGCCTTGCTTTAATAGAGAACAATGTGAAACAGGCTGTGGGGGCCAAAGCTGGGGATTCCTATGCCACCGCCCCTCATGCAGGGGATCCCTGTGTTCACATAGGC
>NC_073272.2:26697500-26722500 GCF_029289425.2 Pan paniscus | reverse complement strand
AAATGCTGAGTCATAGGGCATGCAAATGTTCAGCTTTAGTAGGTACTGCCAAATTGTTTTCTGAGGTGTCGATTTCATCTGACTTTCTTTTGAACTGGTTTGACAAGACAGTCTTTTACTTTATATTTCTAAGATATTTGCATGGGAACATAACCAGTCTTTTCTCTCTCATTTGTAGGGACAGCAGAAATTAGCTAAAGTCATCTCTTAACACAACTTGTCCCTGAATTAAATTCCTTGAGGTATGAAGAGTTGGGCTCATGACCTTAGAGATTATCCACAGCAAAATCTTAATCTCAAGTTATCACCCTCATACAACCCAGAAGATGCAAGGCCTGCCTCCTTGCATCATCAACTGGTACATTCTCATTGATGTAAAATTCATTTTGGTGAAGCCTGAAAAATATCAAATCATGAAGGAAAATCAGCTGCCAAAAAACCCAAAACGTACCCCCAAAGTAAACACCACTGTTCTAGTAGAAGCATAGATAATCCAGCACTCGCTATAACTGTAAAATATAATGAAGGTGTATTAAACCGCATTACTTTGCAAATGGTGAAGATACAGTTAAATCTAGGTATCATACCATATAGCAGATTCAGAACTCTAAACCTCACTAGCACTGACAGAGATCATGAGGTACATGTCTAGAAATGAAAATCCAGCTTAGGATAGTCTTTGCTGAAAAATCCCTACTAGTACCCTCACCACACACAGGATAAAGTTCCAACCCTTCAGGTCCACTCTCACAAGTTTTCTACATGCCCCTCAACTGCCAGCCTGGCCATATACCCACGCCACCCTTATCACCATCCCCTGCTACAGTCAGGCAATGTATCCTTCCTTCCTCCACACCCTTACCCAAGCAATTCCACCCCTTTCAGGTCTATCCTTCTGGTCTTGATTAAAGATCCAGTCAGTTCCTATCCACCTCATCAGACCCCACAGTCATCATCATCTTCGGGAAGCCGTTTGTGCCTCCATAATTCTGTCTGTTCACTTTCCACCTGACAGACATAGTTGCCTATCCTGTGACCACGTGGCTCACTACACCCTCTGACCTACAGCTCCCACCCCAGGTAGTCCTCACTGGTTTTATCACCCCTTGAGCCTCCTAGGATGTGAGCTGCTGAGGGCGGGGACCACAGGCATATTGCTTAATGATACAACACTAGTCCTTTGAATTGATTTCTAATGTGTCCTATGTGTATATCCCCATGGAAGACTGGAATAGCAGAAAGACCATAGGCTTTGGGGTCAGACTGAATCTGGCTTGAAATGTAGTTCTACCACTAAAGGCTTGGGTGACCTTTGACAAACTGCTTAACATATTCACACCTCAATTTCTCCATCTGTAAAACAAGACTAATGTGTCTCAGGAATGTTGTTAAAATAACAAGATACCATACAAAAAGCACCGAGCACCATGACTGCTACGAAGTACACAGTGGATATGTGATAGATCCTATACGTTTCCCAATTAGACGATAAGCTTCTGGAGGGTTTGATTTGTGCACCCAACACAATGCCATGCCAGCCACAGGTTCTCCAGAAAGTTTTGTCTAAGGAACATGTCTAAACTCTTGAACATGAGTGTCTCTTTTAAACGAATGCATTAAAAACTGCTATTTCTACAGCATTTTACTAAAGATATGCCTTCGAATTCCAGAATCGCTCAATTTCCATACACCTTTAGGCTTTAGGTAAATTATTCGTCTTGATTATGAACAGGTTGAAATAAACTTTCTTGTTTTCCCTGCCACTCAATTACTTAGTTTTCTATCTATTTTATTTGCAATATCTATGTTAACTTAGCTATTTTGCAAATGTGGAACAACAGAGGGTGAAAAAAAAATACTGGTTTGCCAACTCCACTGTACTTCTTTGCAAAGGAAATTATTTCCATAGGCTACAGAAATAACTTATTTGGATTACTTCAATTAGTTCTAATACAAAACATTGCCACCACTTCATTAATCAGCCGCTTGTGAGGGTTACTTTTCCAAGAAGTCTTTTTGGTAATTTGATTAGAAAGAATGGTGGTGCACATTATCATCTGATTCAGTATGTCCATCAAGTAGACAATTTACAGCAAGTTCTTGATAACGATGGGCTTAAAAAACACACAGTAATTTCTTCATTTCAGAATCCTTTTTTTGTAAAGATGAAGTTATTTTTCAAAGTCTTTGGCAACACACGTTGCTGAATAAGCATCAGGAAATATTTTAGTGCTTTAAGAGGCATTTCACTCTTTCCCTCTCCCCACAGACAACCCCCCCCCACGAATGATGCAGTAATTAAAACCTAATTATTATCTTCATTTTAAACAAAACCTAAAGTGAATACCAATTAATAACAACATACTAATGAGCATCTGCTGTGATGAAATTGAATATGAATGTGCTGCAAATTTCGGGTAATTTATTTTTTTTAGGGGAAGTGCCACTGGTCGCATTCTGCTGTTAGAAGATTATATAGAATGTACACCATTTTCTATCAAGTCATTCTGCACATGGCAATTTCCATCTGAGGAGACACGGCTGGCTTCAATACTGCAGATGTTGAAATATCCAAATATTGGCCATGGGGTCCTCACTGGGACTGAGGACTGTTTACTGTCCTCCCTACAAAAGGTTTTCTTAATGTCATTATTTCTAGGTTAACCTAATGTCAAAAAAAGATTGAATTTGCCCTCTCTTACATGTAAGCATGTATCAATACCTCAATGAAAATTTAAATATAAATTTCAAACCAGAAGAAACAATAACATAAAAATCAAGGTTTGTAAGTCATACCCTTGGATTCCACTGGAACTTTAAGATGGTCTAGAAATGTTTATTGATGCTTAAGCTGGAGACACCCTTAAAATCTCAAAGTGCTGAGATAGTGGGCCAAGATCAGATTTATTAATAGTACCACATCACGAAGTAAAATGTAGTGGTAGAATGAGGTTCTACAGATTAGTTTCAAACTCCCTATCTATGGTATGAATGGATAGGGCTAGATTAGTGTTGTTCAAATATGTACTATTTGTGGGCCTCAGGGGCTTCTTCATTTATTAAAGTATATATTCATCAAAAAATTTAAAAGGTTCACTCACATGTGCTACATACCAACTTTTAAGATCTTTAAGACCCCAATGTATTAACTGGTGCTCTCACTGACAGACTTGTAAAAAACAAAGTTAAACTAGACATCTATATTGATAAAAATATTTATCTGTTTCATAGATGGGAATTCTGCATGAAATCTTATTTGGAAAAAATGGGGCCAGGAACAGTGGCTCAAGCCTGTAATTGTAGCGCTTTGGGAGGCCAAGGTGGGCGGGGGAGAGGTCACTTGAGGCCAAGAGTTTGGGACCAGCCTGGGTTACATAGCAAGACCCTATCTCTACAAAAAATAAATAAACTAGTTGGGTATGATAGCGCATGTCTGTAGTCCCAGCTACTTGGGAGGCTGAGGCAGGAGGACCTCCTTGAGTCCAGGAATTCGAGGCTGCAGTGAGCTATGTTCACGCCACTATACTCCAATGTGGGTGACACAAACAGATCCTGTCTCAAAAAAAAGGGGGGTTTTCTTTGATTCAGTAATTTCTAGGATTTCTTTTCAGATCTAAGCTGGATGAAAAACTGCAATATGACTTTGTCTTCTTATTGGCCAAAAAAAGCCACTTGTCCCTCTTCCCTGGCACATTATCTTGTTAAAATAAAAATTCTCTATTATTTCCCATTCCACCCCCATCACACACACACACACACACACACACACACACACACACACACACACACACAAAAGGCAAAACTGACATCTGGAATGTTTGGTCAGCTTTCAAATATCTTAATAACTGGTCCCTTGGTGCTGTGATAAACAAATATCAACAATGACTAAAATAAATATACATGGCTACTATAAATACATTGGAGTAACATCAGGATGAAAACTTAACCTTTTAATTTGATCTGGATGTTAAGGTGCATTCTGGGTTAGGTGACACCTCTGAAGAAGTTCTGCTTCATATGGAAACGTAGGGTAAGTTAAAGTCAGCCTACTATCATAGCATGAGCCACCTGTATTCATCAGAAAGACAACTATTCATTTATCTAACATACTGAGAATCTACTACATGCGAAGGCACTGTTCTAGCTGCTAGGGCTACATCAGGGGACAAGAGAAAAACACTGAAAGATTACAGAAGCTTACAGTATGGTGTGGGTACATCTTCTCCAATACTGTGACACAGTTAAATGTGGATATTTCCACTTATATACCCCTCTCTTCATGTCAACCACTGTCTTTCTATAATTTTTAATGGCATGTATCACTTTTCATTTTCTAATAGAATTATTTGTGTGTTTTAGTTCCGATGCTACACTGAGAGGTCTTTGATGGTCATATTCATTTTTTTATTCCTGACAATATTTTTATCAATATGCCTGTTCAATAACTAAATGAATTACTCGCTAAACAATAAAAAAAATTCACAACCCTTGCACTTGCATAGTATGTGATATTTTTCAAAGCATTCAATCCTCAAAATAACTCTGTGAGGTCAGGGGAAACTGGGATTATTTCCCTTATTTTACAAAGTTCATCAAGGTGAAGTCATCTGTTTATAATACTAGATCTGGTCAGTAAATGGGGTAGCTATGGTTTGTTTGAAACCTCTTAGAAAAACTGGTAGAGTCAAAATTAGAATGATTATTCATAGCTAGAATCGAGAAGGCTGCATATTTTTATTTCCAAACATCATCTCACTTCTTGGCATGAAATGCTGGTCCAGGATTGAGCAAGATAAAATAAAGTCCATATATGCACGCTATATATGGATTAAATCACAATATGCCAAAGGAGGGGCTTAATGAAGTTCAGCATGATAGATTAATGTCAATTTGACACTTTCTAGTTTTCAGAGCACTCTCCTTTGCATTATGGTTTCTCCCATTTGATCCTCAACATGTGAGCTACCTATTCTGATTATCCTCATTTTACATATAAGAAAGCTGAGACTCAAAGAGGTTACTGGGCTTGCCTTAGGTCATGCAGCTAGTAAGTGGCAGAGCCAATACTTGATGCCAGGTTTTCAGTGTCCAAGCCCCTTGATCCTTTTATTATGCCACTTTTTATTGATGCATTTTCAACTATGTCATTCTGTGTTAATCAGTTCTTTTGTGGCCAGTTTTCAATCTGACATACTTGCTTTGTGTGCCAGAGACAGTCCATTCATATGCACCTGGTACCTCCCTCACACAGGCTACAATGATGTCACATTAGGTTATAGTTCACTATAGGTCCAAGTGGCTGAAGCACAGGGCCACAAAAAAGGTCATGGGCCTGGGGGCTAGAGGCAAAGGCTGCAATGAGAAACTGACCAAGCCAAATAGACAAGCTTTCCAATGTGTACCATTGTTGTGCTAGGGACCCAACGTCTAATGTGTCAACTTAATTTTATAATTTTTGCTCTTCATTCTGAGAAGCACCTTTAGAAATTGCACCTTTGATTAAAAATATGTCAAAATTTGTGGGGGGTGAGGGGGTGGCCAGGCTCGGTGGCTCATGCCTGTAATCCTAGCACTTTGGGAGGCCAAGGCGGGAGGATCATCTGAGGTCAGGAGTTTGAGACCAGCCTGGCCAACATGGCAAAACCCCGTCTCTACTAAAAATACAAAAATTAGCCGGGTGTGGTGGCACACACCTGTAGTCCCAGCTACCTGGGAGGCTGAGGCAGGAGAATCAGTTGAATCTGGGAGGTGGAGATTGTAGTGAGCTGAGATCGTGACACTGCACTCCAGCCTGGGAGACAGAGTGAGACTCTGTCTCAAAAAAAAAAAAAAAAAACACACACAAAAAAAAAAAACAAAAAAAAAACTGGGGAGGGAGAGCATTAGGAAAATAGCTAGTGCGTGTTGGGCTTAATACCTAGGTGATGGGTTGATAGGTGCAGCAAACCACCATGGCACACATTTACCCATGTAACAAACTTGCACATCCTGTACATGTATCCTAGAACTTAAAATAAAAATTGAAATATAAAAATGTCAAAATTTGAGTTCCTAGAAGTAAAATTTATGTTCCACAGTCTATGTATATACTTGAATACGTGTTCATTTGCCTTTAGAAATTCCTAACAGAACATCAAGAGGCTTTCTCAGTTTTACAAATAGAAAAACTGAGGCTCAGAGAGGCCAGGTAACCTTTCATTTGTAAATGGTGGTGGTGGGGGGGAACATGACCTCAAGGCACTGTTACGAAGACTGAATGAGATAATGTATAGGAAACAGTACAGTATCTGGCATAAAATTAGTGCTAAGTAAATGGCAGTGAGTATTATAACTATTTATTAGCTATGAATATTTGTCTTTGGGAAGTTTCCCGAGATAAAGAGACACTTGCAAGAACTTAATCTGGCATAGAGAGAATCAGGAGGCTAGAAGAATACGTTCTTTAGAAGAAAGGAGCTAAGTAAAGCCAAGGTATTTTAAACTACTACATGTAAAAATATGAAATGAGACAAGTATAGTGTGGTGGTTAAGAGCACACACTGTGGAACCAGACTGGGTTCAAATCCTGGCTCTAATTCTTAATTAAATGGGTGGTCTTGGGCAAGATATCTGCTATAATTTGGATATTTGTCTCCTCCAAATCTCATGTTGAAATGTGATCCCCAATGTTGGAGGAAGGACCTAATGGGAGGTGTTTTGATCACGGCAGTAGATCTCTCATGAACAGATTACTGCCCTCCCTAAGGGAAGTAGTGGCTAAGTGAGTTCTTACTCTATTAATTCCCTTTAGATCTGGTTGTTAAAAAGAGCCTCACACCTCCCCTCCTCTGTCTCTCACTTCTTCTCTCACCATGCGATCTCTACACAGCCAGCTCCTTCATCTTCCCCCATGAGAGGAAGCAGCCCGAGGCCCTCATCTGATACAAATGTCCAATCTTGTCTTGAAGTTCTCCAGACATCAGAATCACAAGTCAAATAAACCTCTTTTTTTTATAAATCACCCAGACTCAGGTATTCTTTCATATTAATAGTAATGTGAAGTAAATAAAGACAGCATCTAACCATGTTTCCTCATCTGTAAAGCAGGAATAACAACAGTACCTCATAGGATTATGATGCATATTAAATGAGTTTAAATAGAAAAAATGCTTAGAACAGTGCCTGAAACATAGTAGCTGGTATATGTTTGCTTTAAATCTTTTTTGGGGGGTTAAATTTGGCTACAACAAACCTTTAATGTATCTCTACTGTCTCTGCTTTGTTCTAGAGTGTTTGTCAGTCTATAATGAGGTTATATCCCTTATAAGCTACTATGGAACAAATTATATCTATGAATGTAGTTTTAGTGACTAATAGTTTCATAGAACAGCATAGATTCATATACATAACAATGAAATTTTCAAAAATGATGCTTAGGAATATTCGAGAAATGGTGTGCTTTTTTTTTTTTGGTGGTGATGGGTGGGGTGTGTATCAGCTATCCTTCAGCAGAAAGTGTAGAGGTAGATTTTGGAGAGGTCTTTGCTCACTATCCTCAAACTTTGCTTTTTGGTATCATTTGGTCTCACATTAATGATAACAGGTATAATGATAATAGATATAAAATAGTAGTTAATTGTGTGGCTTCCAGAGTCGGACAGACTGCTTCAAATTCTGGTTCTACAAAGTCACTTAACCTCTCGAAGCCTTGGTTTACCCAGCTGTAAAATACCCATCAGAATGTCGTAAAGATTAAATAAGACAATGCATATAAAGTGTTTGGCAAAAGTCTACTGTCTGGCACATGGTAAGCCCTCAATTCACATTAACTATATCCTCCTATTTCATTAAGACTTAATTCTTGTCAATGTTCAGTTCTACTGGTCAGACTACATTTGGCCATTATCCTGTTCTAGCCAGCTCAGTCAATGAAATATATTCATGCAGCCCACCCCTAAACATGGCTGCTAGGCTCTGAGGACACAGACTCTCTATCCTAACCAGCCATCATAATGAGAGATAAGCAGTAATTCTCTAAGAGATCATTTAGTGGAGTCCATTGGTTTGGACTTTCTTTAGGAAATTTCAGGTAGCTATTAACATAATTTAGTTACTGAATCACGGTAGAGATCTTGTGACTTTCCTCCATGATATTTTGAATAAGTAGTTATTCAGTAACAAGTAATTGTAGGTATATTTTCAAATGTCAGCAAATTAAATTTCAAAAACCAAAGAAAAAGTAATAAAAGAAAGGGTATTAACACACATGCATGTGTAATTCACTAATTCCTTGTCTAAATTCTTCCAATTTGCCAGGACAACAATGGCACTGCAAAAACAGAGCCAACAAAAAAATGACTTGGCTGCTTTTTGCCTTTTTTTTTTTTTTCTTTCAGATGGAGCCTCGCTCTGTCACTCAGGCTGGAGTGCAGTGGTGCAATCTCGGCTCACTGCAACCTCCCAGGTTCAAGCAATTCTCCTGCCTCAGCTTCCCGAGTAGCTGGGATTACAGGCATGCATCACCATGCCCAGCTAATTTTTCTATTTTTAGTAGAGACGGGGTTTCACCATGTTGGCCAGGCTGGTCTCGCAAGTGATCCACCCGCCTCAGCCTCCCAAAGTGCTGGGATTATAGGCGTGAGCCACCATGCCCAGCCTGCCTTTTCTTTTTAGACATTAAAGTGTTAGAAACTTGTTTAATTAGAAACTAGATTTGCTTGTATACAAGATCTGGTCTTTCCCACTGAAAGCTTACCTAGGCTGCTTTCTACATGCGATAGAAAACGAAACTATTCTACAAAGAAGTATTTAAAAAATACAAAAAACAAATTGGCTAATGGATTTTCCTTGGAATAAAATGCATAGCCATGAATGTGTTCTCTCTCAACTACTTTCACCTAAAGAAAGGAAACACTCAATTCCTGTAACTTTTATCTTAAGCTTTTGCAACTCAAAAAAATTGTTTGGAAAAATCAGAAAAACAAAACAAAAATCCTTCTCATGCTATACATCTCCCCAGTCTAGGTCTCAAAGTATGGGAAGTCCTTTGATAATATATCCCATTGATGTTCTCTGTCCTCTTTTAAAAATTGTTCTCAGTGGCCGGGCGCGGTGGCTCACGCCTGTAATCCCAGCACTTTGGGAGGCTGAGGAGGGTGGATCACCTGCGGTCAGGAGTTCGAGACCAGCCTGGCCAACATGGTGAAACCCTGTCTACTAATAATACAAAAATTAGCCAGGCGTAGTAGTGCAAATCTGTAATCCCAGCTACTCAGGAGGCTGAGGCAGGAGAATTGCTTGAACCTGGAGACGGAGGTTGCAGTGAGCCAAGATCGTGCCATTGCACTCCAGCCTGAGCGACACAGCGAGACTGTCTCAAAAAAAAAAGAAGAAGAAGAAAAAAAAAGTTCTCAGGTTCTCGTAATAGGCTTCATTCTAGCCTCAACATATTTAGATGCCATTCCACTGTAAATTTTCTGTCTTACCTATCTATTGCCCTCTATCTGGGATTTGAACAGAAGGTTCAAGGATCAACAACATAGGAATTCTTCAATTCCCAAGCCTATGTTATGCCAATATCTTATCTGATTCCTTGGCAGGCTGTGTTAACATGAAAGTGTTTTGTTTCTTCTGCAATCCTCTTGGCTCTAATTGTTCTGTAATCTTCTATGACTATAACAGAAGTGCCTCAATCTGAGCTCTAGCAGGTCTGTTTCTCTGAAATCACTTTTTACCGCCCATTTATCTCATGTGAAGGTCTGGCACATTAGTCAGTACACACCGTGGCACTCAATTACTCTGAGACAGATAATCCATGTCCTCATTCTTCCCCTTTTCTGCCTTAGCCACTTCACTTCTCAGCAGTTTTTCCAAAGGCAAAGTAAGATAAAGTAATGCACCCCCCTGAAATATGGTACTGGCATATAGAAGGTATTCAATAAACACTATTCCAATGTTGACAAATAAAGCATGAAATCAGTCAAATTTTGCTGTTAGCAACACTTAAAGTTTAGAGGGATGGGAAATGGGGATGACTGGTTAAAAACTCAAGTTCTCATTATCTGTGAATTTCATTTGTCCAGGTGAGTGGCGTTCACAATATTTTCTTAGTAATGGAACCCCTTTTCTTTTATATAAACTTTTATAGAGCAACTTCATATATAAAACAAATAAAAAGAGAAATACTCCAGGGATATCTTTGGATAGAGCCTGGGGCCTCATCCACAGAATGCAGCTTCAAACACTTTTTAATGCTAGTAAAAAAATTCCACAAAGTGTATCAAGAATTTAGGAACTAGAGATTTATGCTCTTCAACACAGGCCAGTTAATTTTGTGAAGAAATGAAAAGAGCAAATTGGTACATCATCAAGTGAAGATGAGTATGTGAATTTGCTAAGCCTAATATGAAATGGTATACAATCACAGCCATTAAAAAATAAAATAATAGGAAAGAAAATATCTTTATTGGAATACTGTTCCCCTTCAGAATTGTAATAGGTGGGTGGGGCTTAAGCAGAAGCCACTGGAGGCAGTTTGAGCCTTCAGTCATCTGCAGGCCTGTAAGGAGGTCCCACCCGCCAATATGACTCCTCTGTAATCTATTTCACCTTGCTCAGATATACTGTTTAACATTTGTGAATGCAAAATAACCTTAACCAGTAATTTTAAACCAGGAGAACAAAAGGAACTTGATTGAAACTAATTTACATTTTCAATTATTATTACAAAAATTTAGAAACTGTGCTGTTTTTTTGTGTGGTCTGTTTGTTTTTAAATAATCTCCCTTAACCCACAGGAAAGGATGTTTGAAAGGGGTTCCAGAATGCTGGCTGTAGTGAAATAAAGAGAAAACAAATCAGGATAGAGTCTCTTTTTCCCTATGATGCTATCTATGCTCCCCCTGGATAAATAAAAGAATGGTAACTTTAAACAAATCGATGTTTATGTTGCATAAAAGAATGCGGAATTACTGTTGTCAAAAACACACACTGCTTCACAAATCCAGATTTTCCTATTCAAAATGCTGTCATGTTATTACGGCTTTACATTCTTATTTGAAGGGCTAGAACTTGCATGAGTGGCCTGACACTCTGATGTCCAAATCTATTCTATCAATTTTTAGGAATGACTTTCCTTTTTTTCTTGCGGGGGTGGGGGGAGATGTTTTACTTTCACAAATGTGCTTTAGCAAAGAGAATATGAATGTTTTGTTCCTTTGTCATAGTTGGATACCTGTTCCTTGGTATGGATTCCTGGCCAAAAAGTTTAGCAGGGGCTCCCAGTGACATTTATTTAGGTGTGCCTTGTCTTCAGTGTGGCAGTTTTGGGAATTACCTTGTGATGATCTCAATGTTGGACATTCACAGAAGTTCTTGAAGCAGAATTATATCTTATCAGGCCACAGAAATTCTATTAAAAAAATCTTACTTTAAAAATTATTGCATAGTAAAACTGACTGGTGGGGTACAGTTCCACGATTTTTTTAAAATTTTTTTGAGACAGGGTCTCACTATGTTGCCCAGGCTGGTCTCAAGCGATCCTCCTGCCTCAGCCTCACGAGGAGCTGAGATTAAAGGCACATGCTAGTGTGCCTGGCTAAAAAGTCATGCCATGACTTTTTTAAAAAAATTATTATTATTTTTTGAGATGGAGTTTCATTCTTTTCACCCAGGCTGGAGGGCAATGGTACGATCTTGGCTCACTGCAACCTCCGCCTCCTGGGTTCAAGTGATTCTCCTGCCTCAGCCTCCCAAGTAGCTCGGATTACACATGCATGCCACCACGCCTGGCTAATTTCTGTATTTTTAATAGAGACGGGGTTTTGCTATGTTGGCCACGTTGGTCTCGAACTCCCGATCTTGGGTGATCCGCCTGCCTCGGCCTACCAAGATGCTGGGATAACAGGTGTGAGCCACCACGCCCGGCTTACCATGACTGTTTTTTTTTGAGACAGAGTTTTGCTCTTGCTGCCCAGGCTGGAGTGCAATGGCACAATCTCAGCTCACTGCAACCTCCATCTCCCGGGTTTAAGCGATTCTCCTGCCTTAGCCTCCCAAGTAGCTGGGATTACAGGTGCCCACCACCATGCCCAGCTAATTTTTTATGTTTTTTAGTAGAGACAGGGTTTCACCATGTTGGCCAGGCTGGTCTTGAACTACCGACCTCAGGTGATCTGCCCGCCTCGGCCTCCCAAAGTGCTGGGATTACAGGTGTGAGCCACCACACCTGGCCTTACCACGACTTTTTAAACACACGTAACACACCACAATCAGGCTGAAGAATAGTCCCACCATGCTTCAAACACCCCTTCATGCTGCCCCTTTGCATTCACACCATTCTCTAACCCATGACAACCACTCTTCTGTTCTCTACATCATTATAGTTTATTTTCAAGAAATGGAATCATACAGAATGTAGCCTTGAGTCTTGGCTTATCCACTCAGCATAATGCCTCTGCTATTCATCCAAGATGTTGGGTGTATCAGTAGTACCTTCCTTTATATTGCTGAGCAATATTCCATGGTATGAAAGTACTACAGTTTCTTTACAGTTGTTTCCAGTTTTAGGCTATTATGAATTCAGCTACTATAAACATTCATATATGAATTCAGGTATTTGTATGAACATAAATTAGTACTTCTTTAGGGTAAATACACAGGAACAGGACTGCTGGATCATATGTTAAGTGTATATTACTCTTTATAAGCAAGTGTCAACCTTTTCTGGGGTTGTGATACCACTTTACATTCCCACCAGCAACATATGAGGGCTCCTGTTGTTTTGCATCCTCGCCAGCTTTTGGTATTGTCAGTATTTTGTATTTTACCCATTCTAATAGGTGTGGAGCCGTATCTTTTTCACAGTTTTATTTTTATTTATTTTTTAATTTTTGAGGCAGGGTCTCACTCTGTCACCCAGGCTAGAGTGCAGTGGCACAGTCACTGCTCACTGCAGCCTCAACCTCCTAAAGTGTTGGGGTTACAGGTGTGAGCCACTGTACCCAGCCTTTGTCAAGGTTTTAATCTGCATCTCCCTGATGCTAGTGATGTTAAACATCTTTTCACATGTTTGTCATCCTTATATTTCCTATGGTGAAGAATCTATTCAAGTGTTTTGTTTTTTTTTAAATTGGATTGCTTGTTTTACTGTTGAGTTTTGACAGTTCTTTATATATACTGGATACAGGACCTTTGTTAGATATGTAATTTGAAAACATTTTCTCCCAGTCTGTGGCGGTCATTGCCTTAACAGTGTCTTTTGCAGATTAAAGGTTTTTAATTTTGATGAAGTCCAGGTGATCAACATTTTTCTTTTATGGATCACAATTTTAGTTTCATGTCTAAGAACACTTTGCCTAACCCTAGGTCATGAAGATTTTCTCTTATGCATTACTTCTTTAAAGTTTTATAGTTTTACATTTACACCTACGATATATTTGGAGTTAATTTTTGTATAAGGTATGAGCTTTAGGTCAAGGTTCATTTTTCTCTGCATATGGATATCCACTTTTTCCATCATCACCTGTTGAAAGGACTACCCCTTCTCCATTAAATTGCTTTTGCATGTTTGCTAAAAATAAAATGGCCACACTTGTGAGTCTATTCTCTTCCATTGGTCTACGTGTCTATTATTTTGCCAGTTCCACACTGTCTTGATTACTGTAGCTTTGTAGTAAGTATTAAAGCTATGTATTGATTCCTCCAATGTTATTCTCTTTTGCTTTCTTCTTAACTATAAATACAATTTCTTTCATAGACATAATATTGGACTACTGAGGTTATCTGTTCCATCTTGGATGAGTTTTAGGGTTTATGGTTTTCAAGGAATTGATCCATTATGTTTAAATTGTCAAATATGTGGAGTATTCCCTTATTATTTTTAAAAGAAGTCCATGGGGGTCTAGAATTCTGGATATTGCCGATTTGTATCTTCTCTCTTCTTATCTTTGTCAGCCTTGCTAGAGGCTTATCAATTTTATTGATCTTTCCAAATACAGATTTTAGTTTCATTGATTTTCTCTATTTTCCTGTGTTCAATTTCATTGCTTTCTGGTCTCATCTTTACCATTTCCTCCCCTCTGCTTGCTTTGGCTTTTACTCTTCTTTTTCTATTTTTTAAGGGCAAACTCAGGGTATTTACTTGAGATCTTTCTTTTCTCCTCATATAAACATTTAATACTATCAATTTTCCTCTATGCATTGCTTTACCTGCATCATCCTACTTTGTTCAGGTTTTTACTTTCTCCTTTACTCACCTGATTCTAACAGCCTGATTATTTAATACTTATCTGTCAAATTAACTGGCTGATTTTTATCAACTGGGTGAATATACTAATACCTTAAAACTTGTTATTTGAGTATTTTACTGATTTTGTGTGTTCATGATGAATAAATGAGCATCGGTAATTGACCTACTTTGTATTACAGTACACATCACAGTATATATTGTGTTTTTCACTGTCTGATATTTTCATTTTCACCCAGTTCAAAATACTTTCCAATCTTCCTTAATACCTCTTCTTTGACCCATAAATTATTGAGAAGTGTGCTGTTTAATTTCCAAGTACTTGAAGATTTTCCTGTTATCACTCTTTTATTGATTTCTAAAATTTGATTCCATTATGGTTCAAGAATATAATTTGTGTGATTTCAATTTTTTAAAATTCATTAAGGTTTTATGACCCAGAACATGGTCTATCTTGTTGAATGTTCCATGTACACTTGAAAAGAATGTGGATGGTGTTATTGTTGGAGAGCATGTTTTATAAATATTAATCAGATTGTCAGTTCTTCTATATCCCTGATTTTATGTCCAGCATTTCTATCAAATGTTGAGAGAGTAGTGTCACGCTTGCGAAGTATAATTGTGGATTATCTATTTTTCCTTTCCTTTCTGCCAATTTTTGCTTCAGGTATTCTGAACCTCCGTTGTTAGGTGCATATACAATTAGAATTATTTGTTATTCTTGGTGACTTAGCTCTTTTGTCATTATGTAGTATTCCTCTTTAGCTCTAATCATTTTCTTTAACCTGAAGTCTAATTTTCTGTTACTAATATATCCACTCTAACTTCCTTTTGATTAGTGTTTGCATGGTATGTCTTTTGCCATTTTCTACTTTTAATGCACCAATATTCTTCTATTTAAAGTGAGTTTCTTCATGATTATCTCAGTAGATGCAGAAAAGGCCTTCAACAAAATTCAACAACGCTTCATGCTAAAAACTCTCAATAAATTAGGTATTGATGGGACATATCTCAAAATAATAAGAGCTATCTATGACAAACCCACAGCCAATATCATACTGAATGGACAAAAACTGGAAGCATTCCCTTTGAAAACTGGCACAAGACAGGGATGCCCCCTCTCACCACTCCTATTCAACATAGTGTTGGAAGTTCTGGCCAGGGCAATCAGACAGGAGAAGGAAATAAAGGGTATTCAATTAGGAAAAGAGGAAGTCAAATTGTCCCTGTTTGCAGATGACATGATTGGATATCTAGAAAACCCCATTGTCTCAGCCCAAAATCTCCTTAAGCTGATAAGCAACTTCAGCAAAGTCTCAGGATACAAAATCAATGTGCAAAAATCACAAGCATTCTTATACACCAATAGCAGACAAACAGAGAGCCAAATCATGAGTGAACTACCATTCACATTTGCTTCAAAGAGAATAAAATACCTAGGAATCCAACTTACAAGGGATGTGAAGGACCTCTTCAAGGAGAACTACAAACCACTGCTCAATGAAATAAAACAGGATACAAACAAATGGAAGAACATTCCATGCTCATGGCTAGGAAGAATCAATATCGTGAAAATGGCCATACTGCCCAAGGTAATTTATAGATTCAATGCCATCCCCATCAAGCTACCAATGACTTTCTTCACAGAGTTGGAAAAAACTACTTTAAAGTTCATATGGAACCAAAAAAGAGCCTGCACTGCCAAGTCAATCCTAAGCCAAAAGAACAAAGCTGGAGGCATCACGCTACCTGACTTCAAACTATACTACAAGGCTACAGTAACCAAAACAGCATGGTACTGATACCAAAACAGAGATATAGACCAATGGAACAGAACAGAGCCCTCAGAAATAATGCCACATATCTACAACTATCTGATCTTTGACAAACCTGACAAAAACAAGCAATGGGGAAAGGATTCCCTATTTAATAAATGGTGCTGGGAAAACTGGCTAGCCATATGTAGAAAGCTGAAACTGGATCCCTTCCTTACACATTATACAAAAATGAATTCAAGATGGATTAAAGACTTAAATGTTAGACCTAAAACCATAAAAACCCTAGAAGAAAACCTAGGCAATACCATTCAGGACATAGGCATGGGAAAGGACTTCATGTCTAGAACACCAAAAACAATGGCAACAAAAGCCAAAATTGACAAATGGGATCTAATTAAACTCGAGAGCTGCTGCACAGCAAAAGAAACTACCATCAGAGCAAACAGGCCACCTACAGAATGGGAGAAAATTTTTGCAATCTACTCATCTGACAAAGGGCTAATATCCAGAATCTACAAAGAACTCAAACAAATTTACAATAAGCAAGCAAACAACCCCATTAAAAAGTGGGCGGAGGATATGAACAGACAATTCTCAAAATAAGACATTTATGCAGACAAAAGACACATGAAAAAATGCTCGTCATCACTGGCCATCACAGAAATGCAAATCAAAACCACAATGAGATACCATCTCACACCAGTTAGAATGGCGATCATTAAAAAGTCAGGAAACAACAGGTGCTGGAGAGGATGTGGAGAAATAGGAACACTTTTATACTGTTGGTGGGACTGTAAACTAGTTCAACCATTGTGGAAGTCAGTGTGGCGATTCCTCAGGGATCTAGAACTAGAAATACTATTTGACTCAGCCATCCCATTACTGGGTATATACCTAAAGGATTATAAATCATGCTGCTATAAAGACACATGCACACGTGTGTTTATTGTGGCACTATTCACAATAGCAAAGACTTGGAACCAACCCAAATGTCCAACAATGATAGACTGGATTAACAAATGTGGCACATATACACCATGGAATACTATGCAGCCATAAAAAATGAAGAGTTCATGTCCTTTGTAGGGACATGGATGAAGCTGGAAACCATCATTCTCAGCAAACTATCGCAAGGACAAAAAAACCAAACACCGCATGTTCTCACAGGTGGGAATTGACCAATGAGGACACATGGACACAGGAAGGGGAACATCACACACCAGGGCCTGTTGTGGGGTGGGGGGAGGGGGGAGGGATACCATTAGGAGATATACTTAATGTAAAATGATGAGTTAATGGGTGCAGCACACCAGCATGGCACATGTATACATATGTAACAAACCTGCACGTTGTACACGTGTACCCTAAAATAATAATAAAAAAAGAAATTACACGAAAGTAAAAAAATAAAAAATAAAAATAAAGTGAGTTTCTTGAAGGCAGCTTAGAGTTGCATCATTAAAAAAATCATTTTGGGGCTACCATTTTATTATTTATTTTCTGATTATTCCTTCCTCTTTCCCATTTCCTGCCCTCTTCTTGGTTATTTGAACATTGCAAATTTTATTATAATTTAGCTATTATTGGATTTTGACATCTCTTTATATAGTCTATACTTCAGAATGTCAATGTACACACTTAGAATTAAAATTTTACCACTTGAAGTGGAATGCAAAAACACATATAGACCCCATTTCTCTCTTTATGCTGTAGTTGTCTCTATGTCTATGTACATTGAAAACCTCATCAGACAATGCTATGATTTTTGTTTTCACCTGTAAAACATATTTCAGCAAACTCAAGAGGAGAAAAATAGTCTATTATACTTCCCATTTTTGTTGCTCTTCCATCATCCATGATGTTCCAAGTTTCCTCCAGCATTCATTTCCCCTCTCTCTGAATAACTTCCTTTAGCAATTCTCAGAGCTGGTCGGCTGGCAATGAATTATCCTACTCATCTGAGAATGTCTTTCTTTCACTTTTACTCCTGGAGAGTATTTTTTGCTGGACATAGAAATTTGTACTGATAATTGTTTAAACACTTCCAAAATGTTCCACTTCCTCTGGCTCCAGGGTTTCTGATGAGAAATATATCATCAGTTAAATCGTTTTTTCTTATATATGTCATTTTTCCCTGGCTTTCAGAATTTTTTGTTTTAAATAATTTTATTATGCTTTACCTGGGAATAAATTTATTTTATCCTGTTTGGGGTTCTGAGCTTTTTAAATCTGTAAATTCATGTGTTCTGCCCAACTCAAGACGTTTCAAATATTATTTCTTCAAATAATTTTTTGGCCCTATGGTCCTTCTTTCCTTGTTATTCCAATGACATGACTGTTAGATTTTTCTGTTATTGTTCCGCAGGTCCCCAAGGCTCCTTTTTCCCCCTCCCAGTCTTTTCCTGTCTTCTGTATACTGGATAATTTCTTTTATTCTCTTTAAGACAGAGTCTTGCTCTGTCGCGCAGGCTGGAATGCAATGGCATGATCTTGGCTCACTGCAACCGCCGACTCCTGGGTTTAAATGATTCTCGTGTCTTAGCCGCCACGCCCAGCTAATTTTTTAAAAAATTTCTAGTACAGATGGGGTTTCACCATGTTGGCCAGGCTGGTCTTGAACTCCTGGCCTCAAGTGAACTGTCCGGCTCGGCCTCCCAAAGTGCTGGGATTTACAGGTATGAGGCACCATGCCTCGTCTACACTGGATAATTTCTATTGATCTATCTTCAAGCTCATTTACTCTTTCTCCTGTCGTCTCCATTCTATGATTGAGCCCACTAAGTTTTTTGCTTTGGTAATTATATTTTTTGCTTCTGATATATCCATTTGACTCTTCCTTACATCTTCTATTTCTTTTTTTTTTCCCCCCAGGAGGGTGGAGACCATTATGAGGGTTTCCAACCACTCTGTGAGTTAAAAAAAAATTATTTCAATAGTTTTTGGGGGTACAGGTGGTTTTTGGTTACATGGATAAGTTCTTTAGTGGTGATTTCTGAGATTTTGATGCACCCACCACCTAAGCATTGTATACTGTACCCAATGTATAGTCTTTTATTCCTCACCCCCTCCATCCTTCCCCCCAAGTCCGCAAAGTTCATTATATCATTCTTATGCCTTTGCATCCTCATAGCTTAGCTCCCCCTTATAAGTGGGAACATACCCACTTATAAGTGAGAACATACGATACTTGATTTTCCATTCCTGAGTTACTTCACTTAGAATAATGGCCTCCAGCCCCATCCAAGTTGCTACAAAGGCCACTATTTCATTTCGTTTTATGGCTGAGTAGTATTCCATGGTGTATATATACCACATTTTCTTTATCTACTCGTTAGCTCATGGGCATTTATGTTGGTTTCATATTTTTGCAATTGCAAATTATGCTGCTATAAACAAGCATGTGCATGTGTCTTCCATATAATGACTTCTTTTCCTCTGGGTAGATACTCAGCAGTGGGATTGCTGGTTCAAATGGTATTATACTTTTAGTTCTTTAAGGAATCTCCATACTGTTTTCCACAGAGGTTATACTAGTTTACATTCCCACCAGCAGTGTAAGAGTGCTCCCTTTTCACCACATCCATGCCAACATCTATTTATTTTCTGACTTTTAAATTATGGCCATCCTTGCAGCAGTAAGGTGACACGGTGTCTCACTGTGGTTTTCATTTGCATTTCCCCGATAATTTACATGTTCCATTTCTTTGTTGAGATTTTCTATTTTTCCATTCATTTAAAAAGTGTTGGCCAGGCACAGTGGCTCATGCCTGTAATCCTAGCACTTTGGGAGGCCGAGGCAGGTGGATGACCTGAGGTCAGGAATTTGAGACCAGCCTGGCCAACATGGCAAAACCCCGTCTCTACTAAAAATACAAAAATTAGCCGGGCGTGGTGGTGAGTGCCTATAATCCCAGCTACTCAGGAGGCTGAGGCAGGAGAATCACTTAAGCCTGGAGACCGGAGGTTGCAGTAAGTGGAGATTGCGCCACTTCACCCCAGCCTGGGTGAAAGAGCGAAACTCTGTCTCAAAAAAAAAAAAAAAAAAAAAAAAAAAAAGAAGGGGGGGGTTCACCATTACTTGTTGGAACATTTGGATAATAACTGCCTTAAAGTCTTTATCATATAATTCTAATATTATTATCATCTCAGCATTGGCATCTTTTTGTTCGTGTTCCGTCTCCCCACCCCCCCCCACCCCCCAGCAATCTGTGATTTTCCTGGTTCTTCTTATAGGATTTTCCTGGTTCTATCTTACAGAATTATATCCTGGATATTTTGAATAGTATGAGTCTCAGGGTCTTCTTTCAATCCTATGAAAATTGTTGGTATTTTCATTTTAGCAGGCAATTGACTTCATTAAATTTGGGCTGTGAGCTCCAATCCACTTTCTGTGTCGCCAATGTCAGTTCAGCTGTCAAAACTTTTGCAGTTTTTTGGATCTGTCTCCTCTGTGCACTACTAGGTAGTCCTGGGTTCTGGGTGATGGTTTTTATTTCAGTTCTCCATGTCTTTGGTATGTTGATTAGGATTAGACCCTTTCTTTCCACAGGCCCAGAAGTTCATAAACAACTTTTTTTTTTTTTTTTTTTTTTGAGACAGAGTCTTGCTCTGTTGCCCAGGCTGGAGTGCAGTGGCACGATCTCGGCTCACTGCAACCTCTGCCTCCTGGTTTCAAGAGATTCTCCTGCCTTAGCATCCTAAGTAGCTGGGATTACAGGTGTGTGCCACCACGCCGGCTAACGCTTGTCTTTTTAATAGAGACAGGGTTTTGCCATGTTGGCCAGGCTGGTCTCGAACTCCTGACCTCGAGTGATCCTCCTGCCTTGGCCTCCCAAAGTGCTGGGATTACAGGCATGAGTCACTGCACCTGACTCATAAACAACTTTATGGGGCCTGTTTCCCTAAGGCTTTCTCTGTCATCTTCCTGGTACCTTCTAGTTCCCTGCAGGTAACTTCTGTTTTCAGTCCTCCAGTCAGAAAGCTGTGTCTTTAGTTATCTAACTTGTCATGTATTTTTGTGACTGTACTCCATTTAGGACCAATGGATAGGAAGAAAGAGAAAGAGGATTCAGGGAAGAGATTTCCCTTCCTTGGAGTTCTGGCTCCTGCTGACTCTCACTGCAGCTTCTGTTGCCACCATAAGGTTACTTGAAGATTGATGCATGAGGGCATGAAGAAAAAAAAAAAAACAAAAGAAAGCCATGGGGATTTCTACATTCTCTCTGGGTGTTACCTTTGCCACTACTTGCTTCTCCTGGAACTTGCTGTCTGTAGCTTGGTGCCCACGCTTGGTTTTATGCTGTGCTGCATTTAGGCAGGGGAATATCAGGGGACAAAATGGCAAACTTACTGCTAGTTTAAAGGTACTTGAAATCTGGTCATCGCTAGGCATGGTAGCTTACGTCTGTAATCCTAGCACTTTGGGAGGTCGGGGTGTGCTTGAGCTCAGGAGTTTGAGACCAGCCTAGGCAACATAGCAAGACCTCATCTTTACTAAAAGTAAAATAAAAAAACTAGCCAGTCATGGTGCCAAGTGCCTGCGGTCCCAGCTACTTGGGAGGCTCAGGCAAGAGGAACACTGGAGCCCAGGAGATTGAGGCTGCAGGGCACCTTGATCATACCACTGCACTCCACCTGGTTGACAGAGTAAGACCCAGTCTTAAAAAAAAAAAAAGAAAGAAAGAAAAAAGAAAAAAAAAGAAATCTGGTCTTCATCTTTAACCTACCTGCTACTGTTTACTTTTCGGTCTTCATGTAACTGCTCCACCCATGCTGTCCAGGTTTTACAGTTGCTTTCGGTTGGAGACAATAAGAACTATTCTTACTCCATCTTACCTGGAACCAAAATGCTGGTAGAATTTGATGCTAGGGGTTTCATCTTCTGGGACTACTTCCCCAATCCATGTTCACAACTTTGTTTACAATCTGGATCAAAATCTATATATTCTAAGAAGCTTTACCTTACTAACTACTTTATCCTATCTCTTTACTAACTACTTTACCCTATCTCTTCAGCACTGATGTATTAATTCTATATGTTGTCATATTTTAAGAACTGTTGTTTTGCTTCAAAGGTCTGTGCTTAGTTCCCCATATTCAAGCAGTATAAAGGCAGAACCCATTGTTTCAAAACGTTTTTTGTTGCCCACGTCCCAGACCAGGATCCTGGAGATAGACAATATTCAATAAGTTTAATTATCTGGTTGACAGATGTTCCAATCAGTCTTTCTAAAAATACGAGTGTCTTTGTACATTATGAGAATGAAGAGAAAACAATAAAGCAGGGAGACAGTTAAGGTGCTGGTTAATCATCAAGACAAAACGAGATACAGTTGGTTCTGCTACAGTGCTTGTTTTGAATATGAGAATTTATTCCAGTGCCATTGATATATCACGGAACAGTTTGAACACAACATGAATTTCGTGTTTGCTCGTGCATGATTTTGTCTGCAAGAAATATTAGGTGAATGCAAGAAATGCACCCAAGCAATACAGGAATATATAAAACACACATACGCAAATACCTCAAACATCAACCAGCTACCTCAGTTCACTGTGCTACACTCACCCACATCTGGTGTTTGTTGCAACTTTCCTTCCAATTTCAGATAACCGTCCATTCTCTACGTCACCATGACTCACAGCTGCAATCCTTCTGAGTCCACTTCCACAAGCAAACTTCAAGTCTTTTTCAGGGTAAAGTACCATATTTATTGTAATATTTATATATTTCTTAGCTACTGAAGATGTGTAAAACTATGTCATTGTTTTTGTTTAGGTTCCTATATCCTTTTTTATGTGTCACTGATGAAGTTTTTGTGTGTTGCCCTAACCTTTCTGTTTTTCCATAAACTGTGTGGTTGTCATTATATGATTTTCCATAGCTTAGTGATTTTTAGGAACACACACATTGCATTACAGGACAGCTGAGTGTAAAGGAAGAGGAGAGGGAAGACTGGTGGAAGGACAAGGCATAAGGATACAAACAAGGAACAGAATATGGAGCACACCCTTAATACTTTCTTAATTTCAAGATTTGCCCTAGAAGATTTTCCTTTAATCTATAACCATCCAAAAAGAAGGGCATAGTCTGATACCACTAAACTGGAGTCTAACAGTCACATGATAGAATAGTTTGCTCTAAAGATCCAACTTCAATCTACTGTTTCTAAGTAGAAGTCATACAGCCTCCTAAGGCTGTTTTCATAACACTGGAGCATCTTCTAAATAGATTATGTAGAGAAAGAGTAGAAGGCACCAAATCCTCTACCTTCGAAGCAGAAGCACAGAGAAGGGACTGACAAGAATGTCTTTCTGCCTCCTCAACTTCACCTATTTATATCCTACTGATCCTACCAGTCTTAGTTTACATCTCACCTTTTCTATGCAATCTTCTCTTATCATCTCCTCTAACTACTTATGTACATGTTTACATTAAAAATTAGTACAGCAGTTGTTAATTACTTCCCACCACCCCTTCAACACACCTGCATATGAACACACACCCATCTGAGACAATGGCTCATTCCAGCTGTGCTTCTCATGACTTTCAGGGATCTGTACATGCATGTACAGGGGTGTGCGTGTGTGTGTGTGTGCGCGCGCGCGTGCACGCAGAGGGGTTTCTCTGGTTCTGTAATTTTGCCTCATTGGCTAGACTGTGAGCTGAAAGTCAAACACAACTCATTTTTTTCCCCTAAAGTCTATTAAGAGTAAGGATACTGCTATGCTATATGGGGTCCATATGCAAGATCTTACTTTTAGGTGAATAATTAAATACATTAGAATTCAACTGAGAATCAGTAGCCTGTAAGAAGGAATCTCTCCTCCATTTCCTTCTATATAATGTCACAGGGGAAGAAGGATTGGAGTAGCAACTCCTATCAGTTTTAGCTTTAAAATGCATCAAGAATCTAACCACTTCTCACAAATTCCCTTCTATTCCTTGGGCCAAGCTACCATCAACATATTTTGCCTAAATTACAGCAGTCAAAGCAGTCAACTTAGTCAGATACTGCACTCTTCCACATGGAATTCCTGAATAGCTCCCCATTTCCCCTAGCATATATACTAAAGCCCTTACAATGGCTTACATGGCTCTTCACAGTGTCTCCACCCTCTGCCCAAATTCTCTCACCTTACCTCTTTCGGCTTTCCCCATCGTTCCCTTTTCTCTTGCTACACTGGCCCTTTTCCTATTTTTTAAATATGCCAAGCACCCTCCTATCTTAGGCCCTTTATACTAGCTGTTCCAGGCCCCTTATACATGCCCTTCCTCTTCATATCCGCAACGCCCACTGTTTCACATCCCTCTGGCCTTTGCTTACTATTACTGTTTCAAGGAGAACTTCCCTAGATACCCTACATAAATTAACAAACCCTACTTGTGCCAGTCCCTTTCCTACTCACACAGCTGAATTCTTCTCCACAGTACTTTGTCACTGCCTGCCATGTCATATAATTATTGTTTATTATCTGTCTCCCCACACTGGAATGTAAGTTCCATGAGGACAGGGACTTAATTTTAGATTCCTGCTGTATACCTACTGGCTGTATCAGTGTTGGTCCAGAGTAGGTGCTCACTAAATTCTGAATGAATTTGGAGTATATGATAAGTAACATTATTTATAACTATGACCTCAAAGCAAAAAATGATCTCTGCTTGGCATTCCAAGGACACATAGCCCATATCAAGGTTATGTCTGAAGGAAGAAATAATATAAAAATTATCAAGGATATAAGAAAGATTTGGGACTCAGAAATCCTATTTAAAGAGTGCTGCCCTAAAACCTAGGAGGATTTGGAAATCTCAGTTTCCACCATTCGGTACCTCTGCAAAGCCTTCAGGACTGCCAATAAACAAGCTTTGCACTCCATTGCATAGAAGTAGGAAGGTAAATGCAGGAACAATGAAGGATAGCACAGAGGGCCTGCGCACATTCGGCACCCTTCCTTGAAGCGGCGGAAATGCATCTGCCTACATCTTTGGTGGTCCTGT